>NW_028118792.1:0-147849 GCF_965113315.1 Podarcis vaucheri
GCCAAAAGCTTGAAAATGCTCTCCTGAAAGGTTTGGCATTCGAAACGGAAGGCTTTTTATCACAGGACAAGAAATCAGCCCTCAAAAACTTAACCGGCAGAAAATATTTTTTTGAAAAAATCCCTAACCCCCGGGGTCACAATTTCAGCAAAAATCTGACTTTTTGCAATTAACTCAAAAATGGTGCTAACCGTTTGCAAATGCTCCCCTGAAAGCTTTGGCGATGGAAACAGAAGGCTTTTTATCACAGGACAAGAAATCAGCCCTCAAAAACTTAACCGGCAGAAAATATTTTTTTGAAGAAATCCCTAACCCCCGGGGTCACAATTTCAGCAAAAATCTGACTTTTGGCAATTCATTCAAAAAACGGTGCCTAAGGCTTGAAAATGCTCCCCTGAAAGGTTTGGCACTCGAAACAGAAGGCTTTTTATCACAGGACAAGAAATCAGCCCTCAAAAAATTATCCGGCAGAAAATTTTTTTTTTGAAGAAATCCCTAAGCCCCGGGGTCACAATTTCAGCAAAAATCTGACTTTTGGCATTTCACTCAAAAATGGTGCCAAAAGCTTGACTCCCCTGAAAGGTTTGGCACTCGAAACGGAATGCTTTTTATCACAGGACAAGAAATCAGCCCTCAAAAACTTATCCGGCAGAAAATATTTTTTTGAAAAAATCCCTAACCCCCGGGGTCACAATTTCAGCAAAAACCTGACTTTTGGCAATTCACTCAAAAATGGTGCCAAAAGCTTGAAAATGCTCCCCTGAAAAGTTTGGCACTCGAAACGGAAGGCTTTTTATCACAGGACAAGAAATCAGCCCTCTAAAACTTAACCGGCAGAAAATATTTTTTTGAAAAAATCCCTAACCCCCGGGGTCACAATTTCAGCAAAAATCTGACTTTTGGCAATTCACTCAAAAATGGTGCCAAAAGCTTGAAAATGCTCCCCTGAAAGGTTTGGCACTCGAAACGGAAGGCTTTTTATCACAGGACAAGAAATCAGCCCTCTAAAACTTAACCGGCAGAAAATATTTTTTTGAAAAAATCCCTAACCCCCGGGGTCACAATTTCAGCACAAATCTGACTTTTGGAAATTCACTCAAAAATGGTGCCAAAAGCTTGAAAATACTCCCCTGAAAGGTTTGGCACTCGAAACGGAAGGCTTTTTATCACAGGACAAGAAATCAGCCCTCAAAAACTTAACCGGCAGAAAATATTTTTTTGAAAAAATCCCTAAGCCCCGGGGTCACAATTTCAGCAAAAATCTGACTTTTGGCAATTGACTCAAAAATGGTGCCAAAGGCTTGAAAATGCTCCCCTGAAAGGTTTGGCACTCGAAACGGAAGGCTTTTTATCACAGGACAAGAAATCAGCCCTCAAAAAGTTAACCGACAGAAAATATTTTTCTGAAGAAATCCCTAACCCCCGGGGTCACAATTTCAGCAAAAATCTGACTTTTGGCAATTCACTCAAAAATGGTGCCAAAAGCTTGAAAATGCTCCCCTGAAAGGTTTGGCACTCGAAACGGAAGGCTTTTTATCACAGGACAAGAAATCAGCCCTCAAAAACTTAACCGGCAGAAAATATTTTTTTGAAAAAATCCCTAACCCCCGGGGTCACAATTTCAGCATAAATCTGACTTTTGGAAATTCCCTCAAAAATGGTGCCAAAAGCTTGAAAATACTCTCCTGAAAGGTTTGGAACTCGAACGGAAGGCTTTTTATCACAGGACAATAAATCAGCCCTCAAAAACATAACCGGCAGAAGATATTTTTTTGAAAAAATCCCTAACCCCCGGGGTCACAATTTCAGCAAAAATCTGACTTTTGGAAATTCACTCAAAAATGGTGCCAAAAGCTTGAAAATACTCCCCTGAAAGGTTTGGCACTCGAAACGGAAGGCTTTTTATCACAGGACAAGAAATCAGCCCGCAAAAAATTAACCGGCAGAAAATATTTTTTTCAAGAAATCCCTAACCCCCGGGGTCACAATTTCAGCAAAAATCTGACTTTTGGCAATTCACTCAAATATGGTGCCAAAAGCTTGAAAATGCTCTCCTGAAAGGTTTGGCATTCGAAACGGAAGGCTTTTTATCACAGGACAAGAAATCAGCCCTCAAAAACTTAACCGGCAGAAAATATTTTTTTGAAAAAATCCCTAACCCCCGGGGTCACAATTTCAGCAAAAATCTGACTTTTTGCAATTAACTCAAAAATGGTGCTAACCGTTTGCAAATGCTCCCCTGAAAGCTTTGGCGATGGAAACAGAAGGCTTTTTATCACAGGACAATAAATCAGCCCTCAAAAACATAACCGGCAGAAGATATTTTTTTGAAAAAATCCCTAACCCCCGGGGTCACAATTTCAGCAAAAATCTGACTTTTGGCAATTCACTCAGAAATGGTGCCAAAAGCTTGAAAATGCTCTCCTGAAAGGTTTGGCACTCGAAAAGGAAGGCTTTTAATCACAGGACAAGAAATCAGCCCTCAAAAACTTAACCGGCAGAAAATATATATTTTTTTGAAGAAATCCCTAACCCCCGGGGTCACAATTTCAGCAAAAATCTGACTTTTGGCAATTCACTCAAAAATGGTGAGAAAAGCTTGAAAATGTTCTCCTGAAAGGTTTGGCACTCGAAACGGAAGGCTTTTTATCACAGGACAAGAAATCAGCCCTCAAAAACTTAACCGGCAGAAAATATTTTTTGAAGAAATCCCTAACCCCCGGGGTCACAATTTCAGCAAAAATCTGACTTTTGGCAATTCACTCAAAAATGGTGAGAAAAGCTTGAAAATGTTCTCCTGAAAGGTTTGGCACTCGAAACGGAAGGCTTTTTATCACAGGACAAGAAATCAGCCCTCAAAATCTTAACCGGCAGAAAATATTTTTTTAAAGAAATCCCTAACCCTCGGGGTCACAATTTCAGCAAAAATCTGACTTTTGGCAATTCACTCAAAAATGGTGCCAAAAGCTTGAAAATGCTCCCCTGAAAGGTTTGGCACTCGAAACGGAAGGCTTTTTATCACAGGACAAGAAATCAGCCCTCAAAAACTTAACCGGCAGAAAATATTTTTTTGAAAAAATCCCTAACCCCCGGGGTCACAATTTCAGCATAAATCTGACTTTTGGAAATTCCCTCAAAAATGGTGCCAAAAGCTTGAAAATACTCTCCTGAAAGGTTTGGAACTCGAAACGGAAGGCTTTTTATCACAGGACAATAAATCAGCCCTCAAAAACATAACCGGCAGAAGATATTTTTTTGAAAAAATCCCTAACCCCCGGGGTCACAATTTCAGCAAAAATCTGACTTTTGGAAATTCACTCAAAAATGGTGCCAAAAGCTTGAAAATACTCCCCTGAAAGGTTTGGCACTCGAAACGGAAGGCTTTTTATCACAGGACAAGAAATCAGCCCGCAAAAAATTAACCGGCAGAAAATATTTTTTTCAAGAAATCCCTAACCCCCGGGGTCACAATTTCAGCAAAAATCTGACTTTTGGCAATTCACTCAAATATGGTGCCAAAAGCTTGAAAATGCTCTCCTGAAAGGTTTGGCATTCGAAACGGAAGGCTTTTTATCACAGGACAAGAAATCAGCCCTCAAAACTTAACCGGCAGAAAATATTTTTTTGAAAAAATCCCTAACCCCCGGGGTCACAATTTCAGCAAAAATCTGACTTTTTGCAATTAACTCAAAAATGGTGCTAACCGTTTGCAAATGCTCCCCTGAAAGCTTTGGCGATGGAAACAGAAGGCTTTTTATCACAGGACAAGAAATCAGCCCTCAAAAACTTAACCGGCAGAAAATATTTTTTTGAAGAAATCCCTAACCCCCGGGGTCACAATTTCAGCAAAAATCTGACTTTTGGCAATTCATTCAAAAAACGGTGCCTAAGGCTTGAAAATGCTCCCCTGAAAGGTTTGGCACTCGAAACAGAAGGCTTTTTATCACAGGACAAGAAATCAGCCCTCAAAAAATTATCCGGCAGAAAATATTTTTTTGAAGAAATCCCTAAGCCCCGGGGTCACAATTTCAGCAAAAATCTGACTTTTGGCATTTCACTCAAAAATGGTGCCAAAAGCTTGAAAATACTCCCCTGAAAGGTTTGGCACTCGAAACGGAATGCTTTTTATCACAGGACAAGAAATCAGCCCTCAAAAACTTATCCGGCAGAAAATATTTTTTTGAAAAAATCCCTAACCCCCGGGGTCACAATTTCAGCAAAAACCTGACTTTTGGCAATTCACTCAAAAATGGTGCCAAAAGCTTGAAAATGCTCCCCTGAAAAGTTTGGCACTCGAAACGGAAGGCTTTTTATCACAGGACAAGAAATCAGCCCTCTAAAACTTAACCGGCAGAAAATATTTTTTTGAAAAAATCCCTAACCCCCGGGGTCACAATTTCAGCAAAAATCTGACTTTTGGCAATTCACTCAAAAATGGTGCCAAAAGCTTTAAAATGCTCCCCTGAAAGGTTTGGCACTCGAAACGGAAGGCTTTTTATCACAGGACAAGAAATCAGCCCTCTAAAACTTAACCGGCAGAAAATATTTTTTTGAAAAAATCCCTAACCCCCGGGGTCACAATTTCAGCACAAATCTGACTTTTGGAAATTCACTCAAAAATGGTGCCAAAAGCTTGAAAATACTCCCCTGAAAGGTTTGGCACTCGAAACGGAAGGCTTTTTATCACAGGACAAGAAATCAGCCCTCAAAAACTTAACCGGCAGAAAATATTTTTTTGAAAAAATCCCTAAGCCCCGGGGTCACAATTTCAGCAAAAATCTGACTTTTGGCAATTGACTCAAAAATGGTGCCAAAGGCTTGAAAATGCTCCCCTGAAAGGTTTGGCACTCGAAACGGAAGGCTTTTTATCACAGGACAAGAAATCAGCCCTCAAAAAGTTAACCGACAGAAAATATTTTTCTGAAGAAATCCCTAACCCCCGGGGTCACAATTTCAGCAAAAATCTGACTTTTGGCAATTCACTCAAAAATGGTGCCAAAAGCTTGAAAATGCTCCCCTGAAAGGTTTGGCACTCGAAACGGAAGGCTTTTTATCACAGGACAAGAAATCAGCCATCTAAAACTTAACCGGCAGAATTTTTTTTTTGAAGAAATCCCTAACCCCCGGGGTCACAATTTCAGCAAAAATCTGACTTTTGGCAATTGACTCAAAAATGGTGCCAAAAGCTTTAAAATGCTCCCCTGAAAGGTTTGGCACTCGAAACGGAAAGCTTTTTATCACAGGACAAGAAATCAGCACTCAAAAACTTAACCGGCAGAAATTTTTTTTTGAAGAAATCCCTAACCCCCAGGGTCACAATTTCAGCAAAAATCTGACTTTTGGCAATTCACTCAAAAATGGTGCCAAAAGCTTGAAAATACTCCCCTGAAAGGTTTGGCACTCGAGACGGAAGGCTTTTTATCACAGGACAAGAAATCAGACCTCAAAAACTTAACCGGCAGAAAATATTTTTTTGAAGAAATCCCTAACCCCCGGGGTCACAATTTCAGCAAAAATCTGACTTTTGGAAATTCACTCAAAAATGGTGCCAAAAGCTTGAAAATACTCCCCTGAAAGGTTTGGCACTCGAAACGGAAGGCTTTTTATCACAGGACAAGAAATCAGCCCTCAAAGACTTAACAGGCAGAAAATATTTTTTTGAAAAAATCCCTAAGCCCCGGGGTCACAATTTCAGCAAAAATCTGACTTTTGGCATTTCACTCAAAAATGGTGCCAAAAGCTTGAAAATACTCCCCTGAAAGGTTTGGCACTCGAAACGGAATGCTTTTTATCACAGGACAAGAAATCAGCCCTCAAAAACTTATCCGGCAGAAAATATTTTTTTGAAAAAATCCCTAACCCCCGGGGTCACAATTTCAGCAAAAATCTGACGTTTGGCAATTCACTCAAAAATGGTGCCAAAAGCTTGAAAATGCCCCCCTGAAAGGTTTGGCACTCGAAACAGAACCCTTTTTATCACAGGACAAGAAATCAGCCCTCAAAAACTTAACCGGCAGAAAATATTTTTTTGAAGAAATCCCTAACCCCCGCGGTCACAATTATAGCAAAAATCTGACTTTTGGCAATTCACTCAAAAATGGTGCCAAAAGCTTGAAAATGCTCCCCTGAAAGGTTTGGCACTCGAAACGGAAGGCTTTTCATCACAGGACAAGAAATCAGCCCTCAAAAACTTAACCGGCAGAAAATATTTTTTTGAAAAAATCCCTAACCCCCGGGGTCACAATTTCAGCAAAAATCTGACTTTTGGCAATTCACTCAAAAATGGTGCTAACCGTTTGCAAATGCTCCCCTGAAAGCTTTGGCAATGGAAACAGAAGGCTTTTTATCACAGGACAAGAAATCAGCCCTCAAAAACTTAACCGGCAGAAAATATTTTTTTGAAGAAATCCCTAACCCCCGGGGTCACAATTTCAGCAAAAATCTGACTTTTGGCAATTCACTCAAAAATGGTGCTAACCGTTTGCAAATGCTCCCTTGAAAGCTTTGGCGATGGAAACAGAAGGCTTTTTATCACAGGACAAGAAATCAGCCCTCAAAAACTTAACCGGCAGAAAATATTTTTTTGAAGAAATCCCTAACCCCCGGGGTCACAATTTCAGCAAAAATCTGACTTTTGGCAATTCACTCAAAAATGGTGAGAAAAGCTTGAAAATGCTCCCCTGAAAGGTTTGGCACTCGAAACGGAAGGCTTTTTATCACAGGACAAGAAATCAGCCCTCAAAAACTTAACCGGCAGAAAATATTTTTTTGAAAAAATCCCTAACCCCCGGGGTCACAATTTCAGCATAAATCTGACTTTTGGAAATTCACTCAAAAATGGTGCCAAACGCTTGAAAATACTCTCCTGAAAGGTTTGGAACTCGAAACGGAAGGCTTTTTATCACAGGACAATAAATCAGCCCTCAAAAACATAACCGGCAGAAGATATTTTTTTGAAAAAATCCCTAACCCCCGGGGTCACAATTTCAGCAAAAATCTGACTTTTGGAAATTCACTCAAAAATGGTGCCAAAAGCTTGAAAATACTCCCCTGAAAGGTTTGGCACTCGAAACGGAAGGCTTTTTATCACAGGACAAGAAATCAGCCCGCAAAAAATTAACCGGCAGAAAATATTTTTTTCAAGAAATCCCTAACCCCCGGGGTCACAATTTCAGCAAAAATCTGACTTTTGGCAATTCACTCAAATATGGTGCCAAAAGCTTGAAAATGCTCTCCTGAAAGGTTTGGCACTCGAAACGGAAGGCTTTTTATCACAGGACAAGAAATCAGCCCTCAAAAACTTAACCGGCAGAAAATATTTTTTTGAAAAAATCCCTAAGCCCCGGGGTCACAATTTCAGCAAAAATCTGACTTTTTGCAATTAACTCAAAAATGGTGCTAACCGTTTGCAAATGCTCCCCTGAAAGCTTTGGCGATGGAAACAGAAGGCTTTTTATCACAGGACAAGAAATCAGCCCTCAAAAACTTAACCGGCAGAAAATATTTTTTTGAAGAAATCCCTAACCCCCGGGGTCACAATTTCAGCAAAAATCTGACTTTTGGCAATTCACTCAAAAAACGGTGCCTAAGGCTTGAAAATGCTCCCCTGAAAGGTTTGGCACTCGAAACAGAAGGCTTTTTATCACAGGACAAGAAATCAGCCCTCAAAAAATTATCCGGCAGAAAACATTTTTTTGAAAAAATCCCTAAGCCCCGGGGTCACAATTTCAGCAAAAAATCTGACTTTTGGCAATTCACTCAAAAATGATGCCAAAAGCTTGAAAATGCTCCCCTGCAAGGTTTGGCACTCGAAACGGAAGGCTTTTTATCACAGGACAAGAAATCAGCCCTCTAAAACTTAACCGGTAGAATTTTTTTTTTTAAAGAAATCCCTAACCCCCGGAGTCACAATTTCAGCAAAAATCTGACTTTTGGAAATTCACTCAAAAATGGTGCCAAAAGCTTGAAAATACTCCCCTGAAAGGTTTGGCACTCGAAACGGAAGGCTTTTTATCACAGGACAAGAAATCAGCCCTCAAAAACTTAACCGGCAGAAAATATTTTTTTGAAGAAATCCCTCAGCCCCGGGGTCACAATTTCAGCAAAAATCTGACTTTTGGCAATTCACTCAAAAATGGTGCCAAAAGCATGAAAATACTCCTCTGAAAGGTTTGGCACTCGAAACGGAAGGCTTTTTATCACAGGACAAGAAATCAGCCCTCAAAAACTTAACCGGCAGAAAATATTTTTTTGAAAAAATCCCTAACCCCCGGGGTCACAATTTCAGCAAAAATCTGACTTTTTGCAATTAACTCAAAAATGGTGCTAACCGTTTGCAAATGCTCCCCTGAAAGCTTTGGCGATGGAAACAGAAGGCTTTTTATCACAGGACAAGAAATCAGCCCTCAAAAACTTAACCGGCAGAAAATATTTTTTTGAAGAAATCCCTAACCCCCGGGGTCACAATTTCAGCAAAAATCTGACTTTTGGCAATTCACTCAAAAATGGTGAGAAAAGCTTGAAAATGTTCTCCTGAAAGGTTTGGCACTCGAAACGGAAGGCTTTTTATCACAGGACAAGAAATCAGCCCTCAAAATCTTAACCGGCAGAAAATATTTTTTTAAAGAAATCCCTAACCCTCGGGGTCACAATTTCAGCAAAAATCTGACTTTTGGCAATTCACTCAAAAATGGTGCCAAAAGCTTGAAAATGCTCCCCTGAAAGGTTTGGCACTCGAAACGGAAGGCTTTTTATCACAGGACAAGAAATCAGCCCTCAAAAACTTAACCGGCAGAAAATATTTTTTTGAAAAAATCCCTAACCCCCGGGGTCACAATTTCAGCATAAATCTGACTTTTGGAAATTCACTCAAAAATGGTGCCAAAAGCTTGAAAATACTCTCCTGAAAGGTTTGGAACTCGAAACGGAAGGCTTTTTATCACAGGACAATAAATCAGCCCTCAAAAACATAACCGGCAGAAGATATTTTTTTGAAAAAATCCCTAACCCCCGGGGTCACAATTTCAGCAAAAATCTGACTTTTGGAAATTCACTCAAAAATGGTGCCAAAAGCTTGAAAATACTCCCCTGAAAGGTTTGGCACTCGAAACGGAAGGCTTTTTATCACAGGACAAGAAATCAGCCCGCAAAAAATTAACCGGCAGAAAATATTTTTTTCAAGAAATCCCTAACCCCCAGGGTCACAATTTCAGCAAAAATCTGACTTTTGGCAATTCACTCAAATATGGTGCCAAAAGCTTGAAAATGCTCTCCTGAAAGGTTTGGCATTCGAAACGGAAGGCTTTTTATCACAGGACAAGAAATCAGCCCTCAAAAACTTAACCGGCAGAAAATATTTTTTTGAAAAAATCCCTAACCCCCGGGGTCACAATTTCAGCAAAAATCTGACTTTTTGCAATTAACTCAAAAATGGTGCTAACCGTTTGCAAATGCTCCCCTGAAAGCTTTGGCGATGGAAACAGAAGGCTTTTTATCACAGGACAAGAAATCAGCCCTCAAAAACTTAACCGGCAGAAAATATTTTTTTGAAGAAATCCCTAACCCCCGGGGTCACAATTTCAGCAAAAATCTGACTTTTGGCAATTCACTCAAAAAACGGTGCCTAAGGCTTGAAAATGCTCCCCTGAAAGGTTTGGCACTCGAAACAGAAGGCTTTTTATCACAGGACAAGAAATCAGCCCTCAAAAAATTATCCGGCAGAAAACATTTTTTTGAAAAAATCCCTAAGCCCCGGGGTCACAATTTCAGCAAAAAATCTGACTTTTGGCAATTCACTCAAAAATGATGCCAAAAGCTTGAAAATGCTCCCCTGCAAGGTTTGGCACTCGAAACGGAAGGCTTTTTATCACAGGACAAGAAATCAGCCCTCTAAAACTTAACCGGTAGAATTTTTTTTTTTAAAGAAATCCCTAACCCCCGGGGTCACAATTTCAGCAAAAATCTGACTTTTGGAAATTCACTCAAAAATGGTGCCAAAAGCTTGAAAATACTCCCCTGAAAGGTTTGGCACTCGAAACGGAAGGCTTTTTATCACAGGACAAGAAATCAGCCCTCAAAAACTTAACCGGCAGAAAATATTTTTTTGAAGAAATCCCTAAGCCCCGGGGTCACAATTTCAGCAAAAATCTGACTTTTGGCATTTCACTCAAAAATGGTGCCAAAAGCTTGAAAATACTCCCCTGAAAGGTTTGGCACTCGAAACGGAATGCTTTTTATCACAGGACAAGAAATCAGCCCTCAAAAACTTATCCGGCAGAAAATATTTTTTTAAAAAAATCCCTAACCCCCGGGGTCACAATTTCAGCAAAAACCTGACTTTTGGCAATTCACTCAAAAATGGTGCCAAAAGCTTGAAAATGCTCCCCTGAAAAGTTTGGCACTCGAAACGGAAGGCTTTTTATCACAGGACAAGAAATCAGCCCTCTAAAACTTAACCGGCAGAAAATATTTTTTTGAAAAAATCCCTAACCCCCGGGGTCACAATTTCAGCAAAAATCTGACTTTTGGCAATTCACTCAAAAATGGTGCCAAAAGCTTGAAAATGCCCCCCTGAAAGGTTTGGCACTCGAAACAGAACCCTTTTTATCACAGGACAAGAAATCAGCCCTCAAAAACTTAACCGGCAGAAAATATTTTTTTGAAGAAATCCCGAACCCCCGGGGTCACAATTTCAGCAAAAATCTGACTTTTGGCAATTCACTCAAAAATGGTGCCAAAAGCTTGAAAATGCTCCCCTGAAAGGTTTGGCACTCGAAACGGAAGGCTTTTCATCACAGGACAAGAAATCAGCCCTCAAAAACTTAACCGGCAGAAAATATTTTTTTGAAAAAATCCCTAACCCCCGGGGTCACAATTTCAGCAAAAATCTGACGTTTGGCAATTCACTCAAAAATGGTGCCAAAAGCTTGAAAATGCTCCCCTGAAAGGTTTGGCACTCGAAACGGAAGGCTTTTTATCACAGGACAAGAAATCAGCCCTCTAAAACTTAACCGGCAGAAAATATTTTTTTGAAAAAATCCCTAACCCCCGGGGTCACAATTTCAGCACAAATCTGACTTTTGGAAATTCACTCAAAAATGGTGCCAAAAGCTTGAAAATACTCCCCTGAAAGGTTTGGCACTCGAAACGGAAGGCTTTTTATCACAGGACAAGAAATCAGCCCTCAAAAACTTAACCGGCAGAAAATATTTTTTTGAAGAAATCCCTAAGCCCCGGGGTCACAATTTCAGCAAAAATCTGACTTTTGGCATTTCACTCAAAAATGGTGCCAAAAGCTTGAAAATACTCCCCTGAAAGGTTTGGCACTCGAAACGGAATGCTTTTTATCACAGGACAAGAAATCAGCCCTCAAAAACTTATCCGGCAGAAAATATTTTTTTGAAAAAATCCCTAACCCCCGGGGTCACAATT
Organism: Podarcis vaucheri; assembly: GCF_965113315.1. Taxonomy (NCBI): domain Eukaryota; kingdom Metazoa; phylum Chordata; class Lepidosauria; order Squamata; family Lacertidae; genus Podarcis; species Podarcis vaucheri. The sequence continues at coordinate 11,431 of NW_028118792.1, forward strand.
TCAGCAAAAACCTGACTTTTGGCAATTCACTCAAAAATGGTGCCAAAAGCTTGAAAATGCTCCCCTGAAAAGTTTGGCACTCGAAACGGAAGGCTTTTTATCACAGGACAAGAAATCAGCCCTCTAAAACTTAACCGGCAGAAAATATTTTTTTGAAAAAATCCCTAACCCCCGGGGTCACAATTTCAGCAAAAATCTGACTTTTGGCAATTCACTCAAAAATGGTGCCAAAAGCTTGAAAATGCCCCCCTGAAAGGTTTGGCACTCGAAACAGAACCCTTTTTATCACAGGACAAGAAATCAGCCCTCAAAAACTTAACCGGCAGAAAATATTTTTTTGAAGAAATCCCTAACCCCCGGGGTCACAATTTCAGCAAAAATCTGACTTTTGGCAATTCACTCAAAAATGGTGCCAAAAGCTTGAAAATGCTCCCCTGAAAGGTTTGGCACTCGAAACGGAAGGCTTTTCATCACAGGACAAGAAATCAGCCCTCAAAAACTTAACCGGCAGAAAATATTTTTTTGAAAAAATCCCTAACCCCCGGGGTCACAATTTCAGCAAAAATCTGACGTTTGGCAATTCACTCAAAAATGGTGCCAAAAGCTTGAAAATGCTCCCCTGAAAGGTTTGGCACTCGAAACGGAAGGCTTTTTATCACAGGACAAGAAATCAGCCCTCTAAAACTTAACCGGCAGAAAATATTTTTTTGAAAAAATCCCTAACCCCCGGGGTCACAATTTCAGCACAAATCTGACTTTTGGAAATTCACTCAAAAATGGTGCCAAAAGCTTGAAAATACTCCCCTGAAAGGTTTGGCACTCGAAACGGAAGGCTTTTTATCACAGGACAAGAAATCAGCCCTCAAAAACTTAACCGGCAGAAAATATTTTTTTGAAGAAATCCCTAAGCCCCGGGGTCACAATTTCAGCAAAAATCTGACTTTTGGCATTTCACTCAAAAATGGTGCCAAAAGCTTGAAAATACTCCCCTGAAAGGTTTGGCACTCGAAACGGAATGCTTTTTATCACAGGACAAGAAATCAGCCCTCAAAAACTTATCCGGCAGAAAATATTTTTTTGAAAAAATCCCTAACCCCCGGGGTCACAATTTCAGCAAAAACCTGACTTTTGGCAATTCACTCAAAAATGGTGCCAAAAGCTTGAAAATGCTCCCCTGAAAAGTTTGGCACTCGAAACGGAAGGCTTTTTATCACAGGACAAGAAATCAGCCCTCTAAAACTTAACCGGCAGAAAATATTTTTTTGAAAAAATCCCTAACCCCCGGGGTCACAATTTCAGCAAAAATCTGACTTTTGGCAATTCACTCAAAAATGGTGCCAAAAGCTTGAAAATGCCCCCCTGAAAGGTTTGGCACTCGAAACAGAACCCTTTTTATCACAGGACAAGAAATCAGCCCTCAAAAACTTAACCGGCAGAAAATATTTTTTTGAAGAAATCCCTAACCCCCGGGGTCACAATTTCAGCAAAAATCTGACTTTTGGCAATTCACTCAAAAATGGTGCCAAAAGCTTGAAAATGCTCCCCTGAAAGGTTTGGCACTCGAAACGGAAGGCTTTTCATCACAGGACAAGAAATCAGCCCTCAAAAACTTAACCGGCAGAAAATATTTTTTTGAAAAAATCCCTAACCCCCGGGGTCACAATTTCAGCAAAAATCTGACGTTTGGCAATTCACTAAAAAATGGTGCCAAAAGCTTTAAAATGCTCCCCTGAAAGGTTTGGCACTCGAAACAGAAGGCTTTTTATCACAGGACAAGAAATCAGCCATCTAAAACTTAACCGGCAGAAATTTTTTTTTGAAGAAATCCCTAACCCCCGGGGTCACAATTTCAGCAAAAATCTGACCTTTGGCAATTGACTCAAAAATGGTGCCAAAAGCTTTAAAATGCTCCCCTGAAAGGTTTGGCACTCGAAACGGAAAGCTTTTTATCACAGGACAAGAAATCAGCACTCAAAAACTTAACCGGCAGAAAATATTTTTTTGAAGAAATCCCTAACCCCCAGGGTCACAATTTCAGCAAAAATCTGACTTTTGGCAATTCACTCAAAAATGGTGCCAAAAGCTTGAAAATACTCCCCTGAAAGGTTTGGCACTCGAGACGGAAGGCTTTTTATCACAGGACAAGAAATCAGCCCTCAAAAACTTAACCGGCAGAAAATATTTTTTTGAAGAAATCCCTAACCCCCGGGGTCACAATTTCAGCAAAAATCTGACTTTTGGAAATTCACTCAAAAATGGTGCCAAAAGCTTGAAAATACTCCCCTGAAAGGTTTGGCACTCGAAACGGAAGGCTTTTTATCACAGGACAAGAAATCAGCCCTCAAAGACTTAACAGGCAGAAAATATTTTTTTGAAAAAATCCCTAAGCCCCGGGGTCACAATTTCAGCAAAAATCTGACTTTTGGCATTTCACTCAAAAATGGTGCCAAAAGCTTGAAAATACTCCCCTGAAAGGTTTGGCACTCGAAACGGAATGCTTTTTATCACAGGACAAGAAATCAGCCCTCAAAAACGTATCCGGCAGAAAATATTTTTTTGAAAAAATCCCTAACCCCCGGGGTCACAATTTCAGCAAAAATCTGACGTTTGGCAATTCACTCAAAAATGGTGCCAAAAGCTTGAAAATGCCCCCCTGAAAGGTTTGGCACTCGAAACAGAACCCTTTTTATCACAGGACAAGAAATCAGCCCTCAAAAACCTAACCGGCAGAAAATATTTTTTTGAAGAAATCCCTAACCCCCGCGGTCACAATTTCAGCAAAAATCTGACTTTTGGCAATTCACTCAAAAATGGTGCCAAAAGCTTGAAAATGCTCCCCTGAAAGGTTTGGCACTCGAAACGGAAGGCTTTTCATCACAGGACAAGAAATCAGCCCTCAAAAACTTAACCGGCAGAAAATATTTTTTTGAAAAAATCCCTAACCCCCGGGGTCACAATTTCAGCAAAAATCTGACGTTTGGCAATTGACTCAAAAATGGTGCCAAAGGCTTGAAAATGCTCCCCTGAAAGGTTTGGCACTCGAAACGGAAGGCTTTTTATCACAGGACAAGAAATCAGCCCTCAAAAAGTTAACCGACAGAAAATATTTTTCTGAAGAAATCCCTAACCCCCGGGGTCACAATTTCAGCAAAAATCTGACTTTTGGCAATTCACTCAAAAATGGTGCCAAAAGCTTGAAAATGCTCCCCTGAAAGGTTTGGCACTCGAAACGGAACGCTTTTTATCACAGGACAAGAAATCAGCCCTCAAAAACTTAACCGGCAGAAAATATTTTTTTGAAAAAATCCCTAACCCCCGGGGTCACAATTTCAGCAAAAATCTGACTTTTGGAAATTCACTAAAAAATGGTGCCAAAAGCTTGAAAATACTCCCCTGAAAGGTTTGGCACTCGAAACGGAAGGCTTTTTATCACAGGACAAGAAATCAGCCCTCAAAGACTTAACCGGCAGAAAATATTTTTTTGAAGAAATCCCTAACCCCCGGTGTCACAATTTCAGCAAAAATCTGACTTTTGGCAATTGACTCAAAAATGGTGCCAAAAGCTTTAAAATGCTCCCCTGAGAGGTTTGGCACTCGAAACGGAAGGCTTTTTATCACAGGACAACAAATCAGCTATCTAAAACTTAACCGGCAGAAATTTTTTTTTGAAGAAATCCCTAACCCCCGGGGTCACAATTTCAGCAAAAATCTGACTTTTGGCAATTGACTCAAAAATGGTGCCAAAAGCTTTAAAATGCTCCCCTGAAAGGTTAGGCACTCGAAACGGAAAGCTTTTTATCACAGGACAAGAAATCAGCACTCAAAAACTTAACCGGCAGAAAATATTTTTTTGAAGAAATCCCTAACCCCCAGGGTCACAATTTCAGGAAAAATCTGACTTTTGGCAATTCACTCAAAAATGGTGCCAAAAGCTTGAAAATACTCCCCTGAAAGGTTTGGCACTCGAGACGGAAGGCTTTTTATCACAGGACAAGAAATCAGCCCTCAAAAACTTAACCGGCAGAAAATATTTTTTTGAAGAAATCCCTAACCCCCGGGGTCACAATTTCAGCAAAAATCTGACTTTTGGAAATTCACTCAAAAATGGTGCCAAAAGCTTGAAAATACTCCCCTGAAAGGTTTGGCACTCGAAACGGAAGGCTTTTTATCACAGGACAAGAAATCAGCCCTCAAAGACTTAACCGGCAGAAAATATTTTTTTGAAAAAATCCCTAACCCCCGGGGTCACAATTTCAGCAAAAATCTGACGTTTGGCAATTCACTCAAAAATGGTGCCAAAAGCTTGAAAATGCTCCCCTGAAAGGTTTGGCACTCGAAACGGAAGGCTTTTTATCACAGGACAAGAAATCAGCCCTCAAAAACTTAACCGGCAGAAAATATTTTTTTGAAAAAATCCCTAACCCCCGGGGTCACAATTTCAGCACAAATCTGACTTTTGGAAATTCACTCAAAAATGGTGCCAAAAGCTTGAAAATACTCCCCTGAAAGGTTTGGCACTCGAAACGGAAGGCTTTTTATCACAGGACAAGAAATCAGCCCTCAAAAACTTAACCGGCAGAAAATATTTTTTGAAAAAATCCCTAAGCCCCGGGGTCACAATTTCAGCAAAAATCTGACTTTTGGCATTTCACTCAAAAATGGTGCCAAAAGCTTGAAAATGCTCTCCTGAAAGGTTTGGCACTCGAAACGGAAGGCTTTTTATCACAGGACAAGAAATCAGCCCTCTAAAAGTTAACCGACAGAAAATATTTTTCTGAAGAAATCCCTAACCCCCGGGGTCACAATTTCAGCAAAAATTTGCCTTTGGAAATTCACTCAAAAATGGTGCCAAAAGCTTGAAAATACTCCCCTGAAAGGTTTGGCACTCGAAACGGAAGGCTTTTTATCACAGGACAAGAAATCAGCCCTCAAAAAGTTAACCGACAGAAAATATTTTTCTGAAGAAATCCCTAACCCCCGGGGTCACAATTTCAGCAAAAATTTGACTTTGGGAAATTCACTCAAAAATGGTGCCAAAAGCTTGAAAATACTCCCCTGAAAGGTTTGGCACTCGAAACGGAAGGCTTTTTATCACAGGACAAGAAATCAGCCCTCAAAAAGTTAACCGACAGAAAATTTTTTTCTGAAGAAATCCCTAACCCCCGGGGTCACAATTTCAGCAAAAATTTGACTTTGGGAAATTCACTCAAAAATGGTGCCAAAAGCTTGAAAATACTCCCCTGAAAGGTTTGGCACTCGAAACGGAAGGCTTTTTATCACAGGACAAGAAATCAGCCCTCAAAAACTTAACCGGCAGAAAATATTTTTTTGAAAAAATCCCTAAGCCCCGGGTCACAATTTCAGCAAAAATCTGTCTTTTGGCAATTGACTCAAAAATGGTGCCAAAGGCTTGAAAATGCTCCCCTGAAAGGTTTGGCACTCGAAACGGAAGGCTTTTTATCACAGGACAAGAAATCAGCCCTCAAAAAGTTAACCGACAAAAAATATTTTTCTGAAGAAATCCCTAACCCCCGGGGTCACAATTTCAGCAAAAATCTGACTTTTGGCAATTCACTCAAAAATGGTGCCAAAAGCTTGAAAATGCTCCCCTGAAAGGTTTGGCACTCGAAACGGAAGGCTTTTTATCACAGGACAAGAAATCAGCCCTCAAAAACTTAACCAGCAGAAAATATTTTTTTGAAAAAATCCCTAACCCCCGGGGTCACAATTTCAGCAAAAATCTGACTTTTGGAAATTCACTCAAAAATGGTGCCAAAAGCTTGAAAATACTCCCCTGAAAGGTTTGGCACTCGAAACGGAAGGCTTTTTATCACAGGACAAGAAATCAGTCCTCAAAGACTTAACCGGCAGAAAATATTTTTTTGAAAAAATCCCTAAGCCCCGGGGTCACAATTTCAGCAAAAATCTGACTTTTGGCATTTCACTCAAAAATGGTGCCAAAAGCTTGAAAATGCTCTCCTGAAAGGTTTGGCACTCGAAACGGAATGCTTTTTATCACAGGACAAGAAATCAGCCCTCAAAAACTTATCCGGCAGAAAATATTTTTTTGAAAAAATCCCTAAGCCCCGGGGTCACAATTTCAGCAAAAATCTGACTTTTGGCAATTCACTCAAAAATGGTGCCAAAAGCTTGAAAATGCTCCCCTGAAAGGTTTGGCACTCGAAACGGAAGGCTTTTTATCACAGGACAAGAAATCAGCCCTCTAAAACTTAACCGGCAGAAAATATTTTTTTGAAAAAATCCCTAACCCCCGGGGTCACAATTTCAGCAAAAATCTGACTTTTGGAAATTCACTCAAAAATGGTGCCAAAAGCTTGAAAATACTCCCCTGAAAGGTTTGGCACTCGAAACGGAAGGCTTTTTATCACAGGACAAGAAATCAGTCCTCAAAGACTTAACCGGCAGAAAATATTTTTTTGAAAAAATCCCTAAGCCCCGGGGTCACAATTTCAGCAAAAATCTGACTTTTGGCATTTCACTCAAAAATGGTGCCAAAAGCTTGAAAATGCTCTCCTGAAAGGTTTGGCACTCGAAACGGAATGCTTTTTATCACAGGACAAGAAATCAGCCCTCAAAAACTTATCCGGCAGAAAATATTTTTTTGAAAAAATCCCTAAGCCCCGGGGTCACAATTTCAGCAAAAATCTGACTTTTGGCAATTCACTCAAAAATGGTGCCAAAAGCTTGAAAATGCTCCCCTGAAAGGTTTGGCACTCGAAACGGAAGGCTTTTTATCACAGGACAAGAAATCAGCCCTCTAAAACTTAACCGGCAAAAAATATTTTTTTGAAAAAATCCCTAACCCCCGGGGTCACAATTTCAGCAAAAATTTGACTTTGGGAAATTCACTCAAAAATGGTGCCAAAAGCTTGAAAATACTCCCCTGAAAGGTTTGGCACTCGAAACGGAAGGCTTTTTATCACAGGACAAGAAATCAGCCCTCAAAAACTTAACCGGCAGAAAATATTTTTTTGAAAAAATCCCTAAGCCCCGGGGTCACAATTTCAGCAAAAATCTGACTTTTGGCATTTCACTCAAAAATGATGCCAAAAGCTTGAAAATGCTCTCCTGAAGGTTTGGCACTCGAAACAGAAGGCTTTTTATCACAGGACAAGAAATCAGCCCTCAAAAACTTAACCGGCAGAAAATATTTTTTGAAAAAATCCCTAACCCCCGGGTTCACAATTTCAGCAAAAATCTGACTTTTGGAAATTCACTCAAAAATGGTGCCAAAAGCTTGAAAATACTCCCCTGAAAGGTTTGGCACTCGAAACGGAAGGCTTTTTATCACAGGACAAGAAATCAGCCCTCAAAGACTTAACCGGCAGAAAATATTTTTTTGAAAAAATCCCTAACCCCCGGGGTCACAATTTCAGCAAAAATCTGACTTTTGTAAATTCACTCAAAAATGGTGCCAAAAGCTTGAAAATGCCCCCCTGAAAGGTTTGGCACTCGAAACAGAACCTTTTTTATCACAGGACAAGAAATCAGCCCTCAAAAACTTAACCGGCAGAAAATATTTTTTTGAAAACATCCCTAACCCCCGGGGTCACAATTTCAGCAAAAATCTGACTTTTGGAAATTCACTCAAAAATGGTGCCAAAAGCTTGAAAATACTCCCCTGAAAGGTTTGGCACTCGAAACGGAAGGCTTTTTATCACAGGACAAGAAATCAGCCCTCAAAGACTTAACCGGCAGAAAATATTTTTTTGAAAAAATCCCTAACCCCCGGGGTCACAATTTCAGCAAAAATCTGACTTTTGTAAATTCACACAAAAATGGTGCCAAAAGCTTGAAATACTCACCTGAAAGGTTTGGCACTCGAAACGGAAGGCTTTTTATCACAGGACAAGAAATCAGCCCTCAAAAACTTATCCGGCAGAAAATATTTTTTTGAAAAAATCCCTAAGCCCCGGGGTCACAATTTCAGCAAAAATCTGACGTTTGGCAATTCACTCAAAAATGGTGCCAAAAGCTTGAAAATGCTCCCCTGAAAGGTTTGGCACTCGAAACGGAAGGCTTTTTATCACAGGACAATAAATCAGCCCTCAAAAACTTAACCGGCAGAATTTTTTTTTTGAAGAAATCCCTAAGCCCCGGGGTCATAATTTCAGCAAAAATCTGACTTTTGGCAATTCACTCAAAAATGGTGCCAAAAGCTTGAAAATACTCCCCTGAAAGGTTTGGCACTCGAAACGGAAGGCTTTTTATCACAGGACAAGAAATCAGCCCTCAAAAACTTAACCGGCAGAAAATATTTTTTTGAAAAAATCACTAAGCCCCGGGGTCACAATTTCAGCAAAAATCTGACTTTTGGCATTTCACTCAAAAATGGTGCCAAAAGCTTGAAAATGCTCTCCTGAAAGGTTTGGCACTCGAAACGGAATGCTTTTTATCACAGGACAAGAAATCAGCCCTCAAAAACTTATCCGGCAGAAAATATTTTTTTGAAAAAATCCCTAAGCCCCGGGGTCACAATTTCAGCAAAAATCTGACTTTTGGCAATTCACTCAAAAATGGTGCCAAGAGCTTGAAAATGCTCCCCTGAAAGGTTTGGCACTCGAAACGGAAGGCTTTTCATCACAGGACAAGAAATCAGCCCTCAAAAACTTAACCGGCAGAAAATATTTTTTTGAAAAAATCCCTAACCCCCGGGGTCACAATTTCAGCAAAAATCTGACGTTTGGCAATTGACTCAAAAATGGTGCCAAAGGCTTGAAAATGCTCCCCTGAAAGGTTTGGCACTCGAAACGGAAGGCTTTTTATCACAGGACAAGAAATCAGCCCTCAAAAAGTTAACCGACAGAAAATATTTTTCTGAAGAAATCCCTAACCCCCGGGGTCACAATTTCAGCAAAAATCTGACTTTTGGCAATTCACTCAAAAATGGTGCCAAAAGCTTGAAAATGCTCCCCTGAAAGGTTTGGCACTCGAAACGGAACGCTTTTTATCACAGGACAAGAAATCAGCCCTCAAAAACTTAACCGGCAGAAAATATTTTTTTGAAAAAATCCCTAACCCCCGGGGTCACAATTTCAGCAAAAATCTGACTTTTGGAAATTCACTAAAAAATGGTGCCAAAAGCTTGAAAATACTCCCCTGAAAGGTTTGGCACTCGAAACGGAAGGCTTTTTATCACAGGACAAGAAATCAGCCCTCAAAGACTTAACCGGCAGAAAATATTTTTTTGAAGAAATCCTAACCCCCGGTGTCACAATTTCAGCAAAAATCTGACTTTTGGCAATTGACTCAAAAATGGTGCCAAAAGCTTTAAAATGCTCCCCTGAGAGGTTTGGCACTCGAAACGGAAGGCTTTTTATCACAGGACAACAAATCAGCCATCTAAAACTTAACCGGCAGAAATTTTTTTTTGAAGAAATCCCTAACCCCCGGGGTCACAATTTCAGCAAAAATCTGACTTTTGGCAATTGACTCAAAAATGGTGCCAAAAGCTTTAAAATGCTCCCCTGAAAGGTTTGGCACTCGAAACGGAAAGCTTTTTATCACAGGACAAGAAATCAGCACTCAAAAACTTAACCGGCAGAAAATATTTTTTTGAAGAAATCCCTAACCCCCAGGGTCACAATTTCAGGAAAAATCTGACTTTTGGCAATTCACTCAAAAATGGTGCCAAAAGCTTGAAAATACTCCCCTGAAAGGTTTGGCACTCGAGACGGAAGGCTTTTTATCACAGGACAAGAAATCAGCCCTCAAAAACTTAACCGGCAGAAAATATTTTTTTGAAGAAATCCCTAACCCCCGGGGTCACAATTTCAGCAAAAATCTGACTTTTGGAAATTCACTCAAAAATGGTGCCAAAAGCTTGAAAATACTCCCCTGAAAGGTTTGGCACTCGAAACGGAAGGCTTTTTATCACAGGACAAGAAATCAGCCCTCAAAGACTTAACCGGCAGAAAATATTTTTTTGAAAAAATCCCTAACCCCCGGGGTCACAATTTCAGCAAAAATCTGACGTTTGGCAATTCACTCAAAAATGGTGCCAAAAGCTTGAAAATGCTCCCCTGAAAGGTTTGGCACTCGAAACGGAAGGCTTTTTATCACAGGACAAGAAATCAGCCCTCAAAAACTTAACCGGCAGAAAATATTTTTTTGAAAAAATCCCTAACCCCCGGGGTCACAATTTCAGCACAAATCTGACTTTTGGAAATTCACTCAAAAATGGTGCCAAAAGCTTGAAAATACTCCCCTGAAAGGTTTGGCACTCGAAACGGAAGGCTTTTTATCACAGGACAAGAAATCAGCCCTCAAAAACTTAACCGGCAGAAAATATTTTTTTGAAAAAATCCCTAAGCCCCGGGGTCACAATTTCAGCAAAAATCTGACTTTTGGCATTTCACTCAAAAATGGTGCCAAAAGCTTGAAAATGCTCTCCTGAAAGGTTTGGCACTCGAAACGGAAGGCTTTTTATCACAGGACAAGAAATCAGCCCTCTAAAAGTTAACCGACAGAAAATATTTTTCTGAAGAAATCCCTAACCCCCGGGGTCACAATTTCAGCAAAAATTTGACTTTGGGAAATTCACTCAAAAATGGTGCCAAAAGCTTGAAAATACTCCCCTGAAAGGTTTGGCACTCGAAACGGAAGGCTTTTTATCACAGGACAAGAAATCAGCCCTCAAAAAGTTAACCGACAGAAAATATTTTTCTGAAGAAATCCCTAACCCCCGGGGTCACAATTTCAGCAAAAATTTGACTTTGGGAAATTCACTCAAAAATGGTGCCAAAAGCTTGAAAATACTCCCCTGAAAGGTTTGGCACTCGAAACGGAAGGCTTTTTATCACAGGACAAGAAATCAGCCCTCAAAAAGTTAACCGACAGAAAATTTTTTTCTGAAGAAATCCCTAACCCCCGGGGTCACAATTTCAGCAAAAATTTGACTTTGGGAAATTCACTCAAAAATGGTGCCAAAAGCTTGAAAATACTCCCCTGAAAGGTTTGGCACTCGAAACGGAAGGCTTTTTATCACAGGACAAGAAATCAGCCCTCAAAAACTTAACCGGCAGAAAATATTTTTTTGAAAAAATCCCTAAGCCCCGGGTCACAATTTCAGCAAAAATCTGACTTTTGGCAATTGACTCAAAAATGGTGCCAAAGGCTTGAAAATGCTCCCCTGAAAGGTTTGGCACTCGAAACGGAAGGCTTTTTATCACAGGACAAGAAATCAGCCCTCAAAAAGTTAACCGACAAAAAATATTTTTCTGAAGAAATCCCTAACCCCCGGGGTCACAATTTCAGCAAAAATCTGACTTTTGGCAATTCACTCAAAAATGGTGCCAAAAGCTTGAAAATGCTCCCCTGAAAGGTTTGGCACTCGAAACGGAAGGCTTTTTATCACAGGACAAGAAATCAGCCCTCAAAAACTTAACCGGCAGAAAATATTTTTTTGAAAAAATCCCTAACCCCCGGGGTCACAATTTCAGCAAAAATCTGACTTTTGGCAATTCACTCAAAAATGGTGCCAAAAGCTTGAAAATGCTCCCCTGAAAGGTTTGGCACTCGAAACGGAAGGCTTTTTATCACAGGACAAGAAATCAGCCCTCAAAAACTTAACCGGCAGAAAATATTTTTTTGAAAAAATCCCTAACCCCCGGGGTCACAATTTCAGCAAAAATCTGACTTTTGGAAATTCACTCAAAAATGGTGCCAAAAGCTTGAAAATACTCCCCTGAAAGGTTTGGCACTCGAAACGGAAGGCTTTTTATCACAGGACAAGAAATCAGTCCTCAAAGACTTAACCGGCAGAAAATATTTTTTTGAAAAAATCCCTAAGCCCCGGGGTCACAATTTCAGCAAAAATCTGACTTTTGGCATTTCACTCAAAAATGGTGCCAAAAGCTTGAAAATGCTCTCCTGAAAGGTTTGGCACTCGAAACGGAATGCTTTTTATCACAGGACAAGAAATCAGCCCTCAAAAACTTATCCGGCAGAAAATATTTTTTTGAAAAAATCCCTAAGCCCCGGGGTCACAATTTCAGCAAAAATCTGACTTTTGGCAATTCACTCAAAAATGGTGCCAAAAGCTTGAAAATGCTCCCCTGAAAGGTTTGGCACTCGAAACGGAAGGCTTTTTATCACAGGACAAGAAATCAGCCCTCTAAAACTTAACCGGCAAAAAATATTTTTTTGAAAAAATCCCTAACCCCCGGGGTCACAATTTCAGCAAAAATTTGACTTTGGGAAATTCACTCAAAAATGGTGCCAAAAGCTTGAAAATACTCCCCTGAAAGGTTTGGCACTCGAAACGGAAGGCTTTTTATCACAGGACAAGAAATCAGCCCTCAAAAACTTAACCGGCAGAAAATATTTTTTTGCAAAAATCCCTAAGCCCCGGGGTCACAATTTCAGCAAAAATCTGACTTTTGGCAATTCACTCAAAAATGGTGCCAAAAGCTTGAAAATGCTCTCCTGAAAGGTTTGGCACTCGAAACGGAAGGCTTTTTATCACAGGACAAGAAATCAGCCCTCAAAAACTTAACCGGCAGAAAATATTTTTTTGAAAAAATCCCTAAGCCCCGGGGTCACAATTTCAGCAAAAATCTGACTTTTGGCATTTCACTCTAAAATGATGCCAAAAGCTTGAAAATGCTCTCCTGAAGGTTTGGCACTCGAAACAGAAGGCTTTTTATCACAGGACAAGAAATCAGCCCTCAAAAACTTAAGCGGCAGAAAATATTTTTTTGAAAAAATCCCTAACCCCCGGGGTCACAATTTCAGCAAAAATCTGACTTTTGGAAATTCACTCAAAAATGGTGCCAAAAGCTTGAAAATACTCCCCTGAAAGGTTTGGCACTCGAAACGGAAGGCTTTTTATCACAGGACAAGAAATCAGCCCTCAAAGACTTAACCGGCAGAAAATATTTTTTTGAAAAAATCCCTAACCCCCGGGGTCACAATTTCAGCAAAAATCTGACTTTTGTAAATTCACTCAAAAATGGTGCCAAGAGCTTGAAAATGCTCCCCTGAAAGGTTTGGCACTCGGAAGGCTTTTTATCACAGGAGAAGAAATCAGCCCTCAAAAACTTAACCGGCAGAAAATATTTTTGTGAAAAAATCCCTAAGCCCCGGGGTCACAATTTCAGCAAAAATCTGACTTTTGGCATTTCACTCAAAAATGGTGCCAAAAGCTTGAAAATGCTCTCCTGAAAGGTTTGGCACTCGAAACGGAAGGCTTTTTATCACAGGACAAGAAATCAGCCCTCAAAAACTTATCCGGCAGAAAATATTTTTTTGAAAAAATCCCTAAGCCCCGGGGTCACAATTTCAGCAAAAATCTGACTTTTGGCAATTCACTCAAAAATGGTGCCAAGAGCTTGAAAATGCTCCCCTGAAAGGTTTGGCACTCGAAACGGAAGGCTTTTTATCACAGGAGAAGAAATCAGCCCTCAAAAACTTAACCGGCAGAAAATATTTTTGTGAAAAAATCCCTAAGCCCCGGGGTCACAATTTCAGCAAAAATCTGACTTTTGGCATTTCACTCAAAAATGGTGCCAAAAGCTTGAAAATGCTCTCCTGAAAGGTTTGGCACTCGAAACGGAAGGCTTTTTATCACAGGACAAGAAATCAGCCCTCTAAAACTTAACCGGCAGAAAATATTTTTTTGAAAAAATCACTAAGCCCCGGGGTCACAATTTCAGCAAAAATCTGACTTTTGGCAATTCACTCAAAAATGGTGCCAAAAGCTTGAAAATGCTCTCCTGAAAGGTTTGGCACTCGAAACGGAAGGCTTTTTATCGCAGGACAAGAAATCAGCCCTCAAAAACTTAACCGGCAGAAAATATTTTTTTGAAAAAATCACTAAGCCCCGGGGTCACAATTTCAGCAAAAATCTGACTTTTGGCATTTCACTCAAAAATGGTGCCAAAAGCTTGAAAATGCTCTCCTGAAAGGTTTGGCACTCGAAACGGAATGCTTTTTATCACAGGACAAGAAATCAGCCCTCAAAAACTTAACCGGCAGAAAATATTTTTTTGAAAAAATCCCTAAGCCCCGGGGTCACAATTTCAGCAAAAATCTGACTTTTGGCATTTCACTCAAAAATGTTGCCAAAAGCTTGAAAATGCTCTCCTGAAAGGTTTGGCACTCGAAACAGAAGGCTTTTTATCACAGGACAAGAAATCAGCCCTCAAAAACTTAACCGGCAGAAATTTTTTTTTTTTAAGAAATCCCTAACCCCCGGGGTCACAATTTCAGCAAAAATCTGACTTTTGGCAATTCACTCAAAAATGGTGCCAAAAGCTTGAAAATGCTCCCCTGAAAGGTTTGGCACTCGAAACGGAAGGCTTTTCATCACAGGACAAGAAATCAGCCCTCAAAAACTTAACCGGCAGAAAATATTTTTTTGAAAAAATCCCTAACCCCCGGGGTCACAATTTCAGCAAAAATCTGACGTTTGGCAATTCACTAAAAAATGGTGCCAAAAGCTTTAAAATGCTCCCCTGAAAGGTTTGGCACTCGAAACAGAAGGCTTTTTATCACAGGACAAGAAATCAGCCCTCAAAAACTTAACCGGCAGAAAATATTTTTTTGAAAAAATCCCTAACCCCCGGTGTCACAATTTCAGCAAAAATCTGACTTTTGGCAATTCACTCAAATATGGTGCCAAAAGCTTGAAAATGCTCTCCTGAAAGGTTTGGCACTCGAAACGGAAGGCTTTTTATCACAGGACAAGAAATCAGCCCTCAAAAACTTATCCGGCAGAAAATATTTTTTTGAAAAAATCACTAAGCCCCAGGGTCACAATTTCAGCAAAAATCTGACTTTTGGCATTTCACTCAAAAATGGTGCCAAAAGCTTGAAAATGCTCTCCTGAAAGGTATGTCACTCGAAACGGAAGGCTTTTTATCACAGGAGAAGAAATCAGCCCTCAAAAACTTATCCGGCAGAAATTTTTTTTTGAAAAAATCCCTAACCCCCGGGGTCACAATTTCAGCAAAAATCTGACTTTTGGAAATTCACTCAAAAATGGTGCCAAAAGCTTGAAAATACTCCCCTGAAAGGTTTGGCACTCGAAACGGAAGGCTTTTTATCACAGGACAAGAAATCAGCCCTCAAAAACTTAACCGGCAGAAAATATTTTTTTGAAGAAATCACTAAGCCCCGGGGTCACAATTTCAGCAAAAATCTGACTTTTGGCATTTCACTCAAAAATGGTGCCAAAAGCTTGAAAATGCTCTCCTGAAAGGTTTGGCACTCGAAACGGAATGCTTTTTATCACAGGACAAGAAATCAGCCCTCAAAAACTTATCCGGCAGAAAATATTTTTTTGAAAAAATCCCTAAGCCCCGGGGTCACAATTTCAGCAAAAATCTGACTTTTGGCAATTCACTCAAAAATGTTGCCAAGAGCTTGAAAATGCTCTCCTGAAAGGTTTGGCACTCGAAACAGAAGGCTTTTTATCACAGGACAAGAAATCAGCCCTCAAAAACTTAACCGGCAGAAATTTTTTTTTTTTAAGAAATCCCTAACCCCCGGGGTCACAATTTCAGCAAAAATCTGACTTTTGGCAATTCACTCAAAAATGGTGCCAAAAGCTTGAAAATGCTCCCCTGAAAGGTTTGGCACTCGAAACGGAAGGCTTTTCATCACAGGACAAGAAATCAGCCCTCAAAAACTTAACCGGCAGAAAATATTTTTTTGAAAAAATCCCTAACCCCCGGGGTCACAATTTCAGCAAAAATCTGACGTTTGGCAATTCACTAAAAAATGGTGCCAAAAGCTTTAAAATGCTCCCCTGAAAGGTTTGGCACTCGAAACAGAAGGCTTTTTATCACAGGACAAGAAATCAGCCCTCAAAAACTTAACCGGCAGAAAATATTTTTTTGAAAAAATCCCTAACCCCCGGTGTCACAATTTCAGCAAAAATCTGACTTTTGGCAATTCACTCAAATATGGTGCCAAAAGCTTGAAAATGCTCTCCTGAAAGGTTTGGCAGTCGAAACGGAAGGCTTTTTATCACAGGACAAGAAATCAGCCCTCAAAAACTTATCCGGCAGAAAATATTTTTTTGAAAAAATCACTAAGCCCCAGGGTCACAATTTCAGCAAAAATCTGACTTTTGGCATTTCACTCAAAAATGGTGCCAAAAGCTTGAAAATGCTCTCCTGAAAGGTATGTCACTCGAAACGGAAGGCTTTTTATCACAGGAGAAGAAATCAGCCCTCAAAAACTTATCCGGCAGAAAATTTTTTTTGAAAAAATCCCTAACCCCCGGGGTCACAATTTCAGCAAAAATCTGACTTTTGGAAATTCACTCAAAAATGGTGCCAAAAGCTTGAAAATACTCCCCTGAAAGGTTTGGCACTCGAAACGGAAGGCTTTTTATCACAGGACAAGAAATCAGCCCTCAAAAACTTAACCGGCAGAAAATATTTTTTTGAAGAAATCCCTAACCCCCGGGGTCACAATTTCAGCAAAAATCTGACTTTTGGCATTTCACTCAAAAATGGTGCCAAAAGCTTGAAAATGCTCTCCTGAAAGGTTTGGCACTCGAAACGGAATGCTTTTTATCACAGGACAAGAAATCAGCCCTCAAAAACTTATCCGGCAGAAAATATTTTTTTGAAAAAATCCCTAAGCCCCGGGGTCACAATTTCAGCAAAAATCTGACTTTTGGCAATTCACTCAAAAATGTTGCCAAGAGCTTGAAAATGCTCCCCTGAAAAGTTTGGCACTCGAAACGGAAGGCTTTTTATCGCAGGACAAGAAATCAGCCCTCAAAAACTTAACCGGCAGAAAATATTTTTTTGAAAAAATCCCTAAGCCCCGGGGTCACAATTTCAGCAAAAATCTGACTTTTGGCATTTCACTCAAAAATGGTGCCAAAAGCTTGAAAATGCTCTCCTGAAAGGTTTGGCACTCGAAACGGAAGGCTTTTTATCACAGGACAAGAAATCAGCCCTCTAAAACTTAACCGGCAGAAAATATTTTTTTGAAAAAATCCCTAACCCCCGGGGTCACAATTTCAGCAAAAATGTGACTTTTGGAAATTCACTCAAAAATGGTGCCAAAAGCTTGAAAATGCTCTCCTGAAAGGTTTAGCACTCAAAACGGAAGGCTTTTTATCACAGGACAAGAAATCAGCCCTCAAAAACTTATCCGGCAGAAAATATTTTTTTGAAAAAATCCCTAAGCCCCGGGGTCACAATTTCAGCAAAAATCTGACTTTTGGCAATTCACTCAAAAATGGTGCCAAAAGCTTGAAAATGCTCTCCTGAAAGGTTTGGCAGTCGAAACGGAAGGCTTTTTATCACAGGACAAGAAATCAGCCCTCTAAAACTTAACCGGCAGAAAATATTTTTTTGAAAAAATCCCTAACGCCCGGGGTCACAATTTCAGCAAAAATCTGACTTTTGGAAATTCACTCAAAAATGGTGCCAAAAGCTTGAAAATGCTCCCCTGAAAGGTTTGGCACTCGAAACGGAAGGCTTTTTATCACAGGACAAGAAATCAGCCCTCAAAAACTTAACCGGCAGAAAATATTTTTTTGAAAAAATCCCTAAGCCCCGGGGTCACAATTTCAGCAAAAATCTGACTTTTGGCATTTCACTCAAAAATGATGCCAAAAGCTTGAAAATGCTCTCCTGAAAGGTTTGGCACTCGAAACAGAAGGCTTTTTATCACAGGACAAGAAATCAGCCCTCAAAAACTTAACCGGCAGAATTTTTTTTTTTTAAGAAATCCCTAACCCCCGGGGTCACAATTTCAGCAAAAATCTGACTTTTGGCAATTCACTCAAAAATGGTGCCAAAAGCTTTAAAATGCTCCCCTGAAAGGTTTGGCACTCGAAACGGAAGGCTTTTTATCACAGGACAAGAAATCAGCCATCTAAAACTTAACCGGCAGAATTTTTTTTTTGAAGAAATCCCTAACCCCCGGGGTCACAATTTCAGCAAAAATCTGACTTTTGGAAATTCACTCAAAAATGGTGCCAAAAGCTTGAAAATGCTCCCCTGAAAGGTTTGGCACTCGAAACGGAAGGCTTTTTATCACAGGACAAGAAATCAGCCCTCAAAAACTTAACCGGCAGAAAATATTTTTTTGAAAAAATCCCTAAGCCCCGGGGTCACAATTTCAGCAAAAATCTGACTTTTGGCATTTCACTCAAAAATGATGCCAAAAGCTTGAAAATGCTCTCCTGAAAGGTTTGGCACTCGAAACAGAAGGCTTTTTATCACAGGACAAGAAATCAGCCCTCAAAAACTTAACCGGCAGAATTTTTTTTTTTTAAGAAATCCCTAACCCCCGGGGTCACAATTTCAGCAAAAATCTGACTTTTGGCAATTCACTCAAAAATGGTGCCAAAAGCTTTAAAATGCTCCCCTGAAAGGTTTGGCACTCGAAACGGAAGGCTTTTTATCACAGGACAAGAAATCAGCCATCTAAAACTTAACCGGCAGATTTTTTTTTTTGAAGAAATCCCTAACCCCCGGGGTCACAATTTCAGCAAAAATCTGACTTATGGCAATTCACTCAAAAATGGTGCCAAAAGCTTGAAAATGCTCCCCTGAAAGGTTTGGCACTCGAAACAGAAGGCTTTTTATCACAGGACAAGAAATCAGCCCTCAAAAACTTAACCGGCAGAAAATATTTTTTTTGAAAAAATCCCTAACCCCCGGTGTCACAATTTCAGCAAAAATCTGACTTTTGGCAATTCACTCAAAAATGGTGCCAAGAGCTTGAAAATACTCCCCTGAAAGGTTTGGCACTCGAAACGGAAGGCTTTTTATCACAGGACAAGAAATCAGCCCTCAAAAACATATCCGGCAGAAAATATTTTTTTGAAAAAATCCCTAAGCCCCGGGGTCACAATTTCAGCAAAAATCTGACTTTTGGCAATTCACTCAAAAATGATGCCAACCGGTTTCAAATGCTCCCCTGAAAGGTTTGGCACTCGAAACAGAAGGCTTTTTATCACAGGACAAGAAATCAGCCCTCAAAAAGTTAACCGACAGAAAATATTTTTTTGAAGAAATCCCTAACCCCCGGGGTCACAATTTCAGCAAAAATCTGACTTTTGGCAATTCACTCAAAAATGGTGCCAAAAACTTGAAAATGCTCCCATGAAAGGTTTGGCACTCAAAACGGAAGGCTTTTTATCACAGGACAAGAAATCAGCCCTCAAAAACTTATCCGGCAGAAAATATTTTTTTGAAAAAATCCCTAAGCCCCGGGGTCACAATTTCAGCAAAAATCTGACTTTTGGAAATTCACTCAAAAATGGTGCCAAAAGCTTGAAAATACTCCCCTGAAAGGTTTGGCACTCGAAACGGAAGGCTTTTTATCACAGGACAAGAAATCAGCCCTCAAAAACTTATCCGGCAGAAAATATTTTTTTGAAAAAATCCCTAAGCCCCGGGGTCACAATTTCAGCAAAAATCTGACTTTTGGCAATTCACTCAAAAATGGTGCCAAGAGCTTGAAAATGCTCCCCTGAAAGGTTTGGCACTCAAAACGGAAGGCTTTTTATCACAGGACAAGAAATCAGCCCTCTAAAACTTAACCGGCAGAAAATATTTTTTTGAAAAAATCCCTAACCCCCGGGGTCACAATTTCAGCAAAAATCTGACTTTTGGAAATTCACTCAAAAATGGTGCCAAAAGCTTGAAAATACTCCCCTGAAAGGTTTGGCACTCGAAACGGAAGGCTTTTTATCACAGGAGAAGAAATCAGCCCTCAAAAACTTATCCAGCAGAAAATATTTTTTTGAAAAAATCCCTAACCCCCGGGGTCACAATTTCAACAAAAATCTGACTTTTGGAAATTCACTCAAAAATGGTGCCAAAAGCTTGAAAATACTCCCCTGAAAGGTTTGGCACTCGAAACGGAAGGCTTTTTATCACAGGACAAGAAATCAGCCCTCAAAAACTTAACCGGCAGAAAATATTTTTTTGAAAAAATCACTAAGCCCCCGGGTCACAATTTCAGCAAAAATCTGACTTTTGGCATTTCACTCAAAAATGGTGCCAAAAGCTTGAAAATGCTCTCCTGAAAGGTTTGGCACTCGAAACGGAATGCTTTTTATCACAGGACAAGAAATCAGCCCTCAAAAACTTATCCGGCAGAAAATATTTTTTTGAAAAAATCCCTAAGCCCCGGGGTCACAATTTCAGCAAAAATCTGACTTTTGGCAATTCACTCAAAAATGGTGCCAAGAGCTTGAAAATGCTCCCCTGAAAGGTTTGCCACTCAAAACGGAAGGCTTTTTATCACAGGACAAGAAATCAGCCCTCTAAAACTTAACCGGCAGAAAATATTTTTTTGAAAAAATCCCTAACCCCCGGGGTCACAATTTCAGCAAAAATCTGACTTTTGGAAATTCACTCAAAAATGGTGCCAAAAGCTTGAAAATACTCCCCTGAAAGGTTTGGCACTCGAAACGGAAGGCTTTTTATCACAGGAGAAGAAATCAGCCCTCAAAAACTTAACCGGCAGAAAATATTTTTTTGAAAAAATCCCTAAGCCCCGGGGTCACAATTTCAGCAAAAATCTGACTTTTGGCATTTCACTCAAAAATGGTGCCAAAAGCTTGAAAATGCTCTCCTGAAAGGTTTGGCACTCGAAACGGAAGGCTTTTTATCACAGGACAAGAAATCAGCCCTCTAAAACTTAACCAGCAGAATTTTTTTTTTGAAGAAATCCCTAAACCCCGGGGTCACAATTTCAGCAAAAATCTGACTTTTGGCAATTCACTCAAAAATGGTGCCAAAAGCTTGAAAATGCTCTCCTGAAAGGTTTGGCACTCAAAACGGAAGGCTTTTTATCACAGGACAAGAAATCAGCCCTCAAAAACTTATCCGGCAGAAAATAGTTTTTTTGAAAAAATCCCTAAGCCCCGGGGTCACAATTTCAGCAAAAATCTGGCTTTTGGCAATTCACGAAAAAATGGTGCCAAAAGCTGGAAAATGCTCTCCTGAAAGGTTTGGCACTCGAAACGGAAGGCTTTTTATCACAGGACAAGAAATCAGCCCTCTAAAACTTAACCGGCAGAAAATATTTTTTTGAAAAAATCCCTAACCCCCGGGGTCACAATTTCAGCAAAAATCTGACTTTTGGAAATTCACTCAAAAATGGTGCCAAAAGCTTGAAAATGCTCTCCTGAAAGGTTTGGCACTCAAAACGGAAGGCTTTTTATCACAGGACAAGAAATCAGCCCTCAAAAACCTATCCGGCAGAAAATATTTTTTTGAAAAAATCCCTAAGCCCCGGGGTCACAATTTCAGCAAAAATCTGACTTTTGGCAATTCACTCAAAAATGGTGCCAAAAGCTTGAAAATGCTCTCCTGAAAGGTTTGGCACTCGAAACGGAAGGCTTTTTATCACAGGACAAGAAATCAGCCCTCTAAAACTTAACCGGCAGAAAATATTTTTTTGAAAAAATCCCTAACCCCCGGGGTCACAATTTCAGCAAAAATCTGACTTTTGGAAATTCACTCAAAGATGGTGCCAAAAGCTTGAAAATACTCCCCTGAAAGGTTTGGCACTCGAAACGGAAGGCTTTTTATCACAGGAGAAGAAATCAGCCCTCAAAAACTTAACCGGCAGAAAATATTTTTTTGAAAAAATCCCTAAGCCCCGGGGTCACAATTTCAGCAAAAATCTGACTTTTGGAATTTCACTCAAAAATGGTGCCAAAAGCTTGAAAATGCTCTCCTGAAAGGTTTGGCACTCGAAACGGAAGGCTTTTTATCACAGGACAAGAAATCAGCCCTCTAAAACTTAACCGGCAGAATTTTTTTTTTGAAGAAATCCCTAACCCCCGGGGTCACAATTTCAGCAAAAATCTGACTTTTGGCAATTCACTCAAAAATGGTGCCAAAAGCTTGAAAATGCTCTCCTGAAAGGTTTGGCACTCAAAACGGAAGGCTTTTTATCACAGGACAAGAAATCAGCCCTCAAAAACTTATCCGGCAGAAAATAGTTTTTTTGAAAAAATCCCTAAGCCCCGGGGTCACAATTTCAGCAAAAATCTGGCTTTTCGCAATTCACGCAAAAATGGTGCCAAAAGCTGGAAAATGCTCTCCTGAAAGGTTTGGCACTCGAAACGGAAGGCTTTTTATCACAGGACAAGAAATCAGCCCTCTAAAACTTAACCGGCAGAAAATATTTTTTTGAAAAAATCCCTAACCCCCGGGGTCACAATTTCAGCAAAAATCTGACTTTTGGAAATTCACTCAAAAATGGTGCCAAAAGCTTGAAAATGCTCTCCTGAAAGGTTTGGCACTCAAAACGGAAGGCTTTTTATCACAGGACAAGAAATCAGCCCTCAAAAACCTATCCGGCAGAAAATATTTTTTTGAAAAAATCCCTAAGCCCCGGGGTCACAATTTCAGCAAAAATCTGACTTTTGGCAATTCACTCAAAAATGGTGCCAAAAGCTTGAAAATGCTCTCCTGAAAGGTTTGGCACTCGAAACGGAAGGCTTTTTATCACAGGACAAGAAATCAGCCCTCTAAAACTTAACCGGCAGAAAATATTTTTTTGAAAAAATCCCTAACCCCCGGGGTCACAATTTCAGCAAAAATCTGACTTTTGGAAATTCACTCAAAGATGGTGCCAAAAGCTTGAAAATACTCCCCTGAAAGGTTTGGCACTCGAAACGGAAGGCTTTTTATCACAGGAGAAGAAATCAGCCCTCAAAAACTTAACCGGCAGAAAATATTTTTTTGAAAAAATCCCTAAGCCCCGGGGTCACAATTTCAGCAAAAATCTGACTTTTGGAATTTCACTCAAAAATGGTGCCAAAAGCTTGAAAATGCTCTCCTGAAAGGTTTGGCACTCGAAACGGAAGGCTTTTTATCACAGGACAAGAAATCAGCCCTCTAAAACTTAACCGGCAGAATTTTTTTTTTGAAGAAATCCCTAACCCCCGGGGTCACAATTTCAGCAAAAATCTGACTTTTGGCAATTCACTCAAAAATGGTGCCAAAAGCTTGAAAATGCTCTCCTGAAAGGTTTGGCACTCAAAACGGAAGGCTTTTTATCACAGGACAAGAAATCAGCCCTCAAAAACTTATCCGGCAGAAAATAGTTTTTTTGAAAAAATCCCTAAGCCCCGGGGTCACAATTTCAGCAAAAATCTGGCTTTTCGCAATTCACGCAAAAATGGTGCCAAAAGCTGGAAAATGCTCTCCTGAAAGGTTTGGCACTCGAAACGGAAGGCTTTTTATCACAGGACAAGAAATCAGCCCTCTAAAACTTAACCGGCAGAAAATATTTTTTTGAAAAAATCCCTAACCCCCGGGGTCACAATTTCAGCAAAAATCTGACTTTTGGAAATTCACTCAAAAATGTTGCCAAAAGCTTGAAAATGCTCTCCTGAAAGGTTTGGCACTCAAAACGGAAGGCTTTTTATCACAGGACAAGAAATCAGCCCTCAAAAACCTATCCGGCAGAAAATATTTTTTTGAAAAAATCCCTAAGCCCCGGGGTCACAATTTCAGCAAAAATCTGACTTTTGGCAATTCACTCAAAAATGGTGCCAAAAGCTTGAAAATGCTCTCCTGAAAGGTTTGGCACTCGAAACGGAAGGCTTTTTATCACAGGACAAGAAATCAGCCCTCTAAAACTTAACCGGCAGAAAATATTTTTTTGAAAAAATCCCTAAGCCCCGGGGTCACAATTTCAGCAAAAATCTGACTTTTGGCAATTCACTCAAAAATGGTGCCAAAAGCTTGAAAATGCTCCGCTGAAAGGTTTGGCACTCGAAACGGAAGGCTTTTTATCACAGGACAAGAAATCAGCCATCTAAAACTTAACCGGCAGAAATTTTTTTTTTTAAGAAATCCCTAACCCCCGGGGTCACAATTTCAGCAAAAATCTGACTTTTGGCAATTCACTCAAAAATGGTGCCAAAAGCTTTAAAATGCTCCCCTGAAAGGTTTGGCACTCGAAACAGAAGGCTTTTTATCACAGGACAAGAAATCAGCCATCTAAAACTTAACCGGCAGAATTTTTTTTTTGAAGAAATCCCTAACCCCCGGGGTCACAATTTCAGCAAAAATCTGACTTTTGGCAATTCACCCAAAAATGGTGCCAAAAGCTTGAAAATCCTCCCCTGAAAGGTTTGGCACTCGAAACAGAAGGCTTTTTATCACAGGACAAGAAATCAGCCCTCAAAAACTTAACCGGCAGAAAATATTTTTTTGAAAAAATCCCTAACCCCCGGTGTCACAATTTCAGCAAAAATCTGACTTTTGGCAATTCACTCAAAAATGGTGCCAAAAGCTTGAAAATACTCCCCTGAAAGGTTTGGCACTCGAAACGGAAGGCTTTTTATCACAGGACAAGAAATCAGCCCTCAAAAACATATCCGGCAGAAAATATTTTTTTGAAAAAATCCCTAAGCCCCGGGGTCACAATTTCAGCAAAAATCTGACTTTTGGCAATTCAATCAAAAATGGTGCCAACCGGTTTCAAATGCTCCCCTGAAAGCTTTGGCACTCGAAACAGAAGGCTTTTTATCACAGGACAAGAAATCAGCCCTCAAAAAGTTAACCGACAGAAAATTTTTTTTTGAAGAAATCCCTAACCCCCGGGGTCACAATTTCATCAAAAATCTGACTTTTGGCAATTCACTCAAAAATGGTGCCAAAAACTTGAAAATGCTCCCATGAAAGGTTTGGCACTCAAAACGGAAGGCTTTTTATCACAGGACAAGAAATCAGCCCTCAAAAACTTATCCGGCAGAAAATATTTTTTTGAAAAAATCCCTAAGCCCCGGGGTCACAATTTCAGCAAAAATCTGACTTTTGTCAATTCACTCAAAAATGGTGCCAAAAGTTTGAAAATGCTCCCCTGAAAGGTTTGGCACTCGAAACGGAATGCTTTTTATCACAGGACAAGAAATCAGCCCTCAAAAACTTATCCGGCAGAAAATATTTTTTTGAAAAAATCCCTAAGCCCCGGGGTCACAATTTCAGCAAAAATCTGACTTTTGGCAATTCCCTCAAAAATGGTGCCAAAAGCTTGAAAATGCTCCCCTGAAAGGTTTGGCACTCGAAACGGAAGGCTTTTTATCACAGGACAAGAAATCAGCCCTCTAAAACTTAACCGGCAGAAAATATTTTTTTGAAAAAATCCCTAACCCCCGGGGTCACAATTTCAGCAAAAATCTGACTTTTGGAAATTCACTCAAAAATGGTGCCAAAAGCTTGAAAATACTCCCCTGAAAGGTTTGGCACTCGAAACGGAAGGCTTTTTATCACAGGAGAAGAAATCAGCCCTCAAAAACTTAACCGGCAGAAAATATTTTTTTGAAAAAATCCCTAAGCCCCGGGGTCACAATTTCAGCAAAAATCTGACTTTTGGCATTTCACTCAAAAATGGTGCCAAAAGCTTGAAAATGCTCTCCTGAAAGGTTTGGCACTCGAAACGGAAGGCTTTTTATCACAGGACAAGAAATCAGCCCTCTAAAACTTAACCGGCAGAATTTTTTTTTTGAAGAAATCCCTAACCCCCCGGGGTCACAATTTCAGCAAAAATCTGACTTTTGGCAATTCACTCAAAAATGGTGCCAAAAGCTTGAAAATGCTCTCCTGAAAGGTTTGGCACTCGAAACGGAAGGCTTTTTATCACAGGACAAGAAATCAGCCCTCAAAAACTTATCCGGCAGAAAATAGTTTTTTTGAAAAAATCCCTAAGCCCCGGGGTCACAATTTCAGCAAAAATCTGGCTTTTGGCAATTCACGAAAAAATGGTGCCAAAAGCTGGAAAATGCTCTCCTGAAAGGTTTGGCACTCGAAACGGAAGGCTTTTTATCACAGGACAAGAAATCAGCCCTCTAAAACTTAACCGGCAGAAAATATTTTTTTGAAAAAATCCCTAACCCCCGGGGTCACAATTTCAGCAAAAATCTGACTTTTGGAAATTCACTCAAAAATGGTGCCAAAAGCTTGAAAATGCTCTCCTGAAAGGTTTGGCACTCAAAACGGAAGGCTTTTTATCACAGGACAAGAAATCAGCCCTCAAAAACCTATCCGGCAGAAAATATTTTTTTGAAAAAATCCCTAAGCCCCGGGGTCACAATTTCAGCAAAAATCTGACTTTTGGCAATTCACTCAAAAATGGTGCCAAAAGCTTGAAAATGCTCTCCTGAAAGGTTTGGCACTCGAAACGGAAGGCTTTTTATCACAGGACAAGAAATCAGCCCTCTAAAACTTAACCGGCAGAAAATATTTTTTTGAAAAAATCCCTAACCCCCGGGGTCACAATTTCAGCAAAAATCTGACTTTTGGAAATTCACTCAAAGATGGTGCCAAAAGCTTGAAAATACTCCCCTGAAAGGTTTGGCACTCGAAACGGAAGGCTTTTTATCACAGGAGAAGAAATCAGCCCTCAAAAACTTAACCGGCAGAAAATATTTTTTTGAAAAAATCCCTAAGCCCCGGGGTCACAATTTCAGCAAAAATCTGACTTTTGGAATTTCACTCAAAAATGGTGCCAAAAGCTTGAAAATGCTCTCCTGAAAGGTTTGGCACTCGAAACGGAAGGCTTTTTATCACAGGACAAGAAATCAGCCCTCTAAAACTTAACCGGCAGAATTTTTTTTTTGAAGAAATCCCTAACCCCCGGGGTCACAATTTCAGCAAAAATCTGACTTTTGGCAATTCACTCAAAAATGGTGCCAAAAGCTTGAAAATGCTCTCCTGAAAGGTTTGGCACTCAAAACGGAAGGCTTTTTATCACAGGACAAGAAATCAGCCCTCAAAAACTTATCCGGCAGAAAATAGTTTTTTTGAAAAAATCCCTAAGCCCCGGGGTCACAATTTCAGCAAAAATCTGGCTTTTCGCAATTCACGCAAAAATGGTGCCAAAAGCTGGAAAATGCTCTCCTGAAAGGTTTGGCACTCGAAACGGAAGGCTTTTTATCACAGGACAAGAAATCAGCCCTCTAAAACTTAACCGGCAGAAAATATTTTTTTGAAAAAATCCCTAACCCCCGGGGTCACAATTTCAGCAAAAATCTGACTTTTGGAAATTCACTCAAAAATGTTGCCAAAAGCTTGAAAATGCTCTCCTGAAAGGTTTGGCACTCAAAACGGAAGGCTTTTTATCACAGGACAAGAAATCAGCCCTCAAAAACCTATCCGGCAGAAAATATTTTTTTGAAAAAATCCCTAAGCCCCGGGGTCACAATTTCAGCAAAAATCTGACTTTTGGCAATTCACTCAAAAATGGTGCCAAAAGCTTGAAAATGCTCTCCTGAAAGGTTTGGCACTCGAAACGGAAGGCTTTTTATCACAGGACAAGAAATCAGCCCTCTAAAACTTAACCGGCAGAAAATATTTTTTTGAAAAAATCCCTAAGCCCCGGGGTCACAATTTCAGCAAAAATCTGACTTTTGGCAATTCACTCAAAAATGGTGCCAAAAGCTTGAAAATGCTCCGCTGAAAGGTTTGGCACTCGAAACGGAAGGCTTTTTATCACAGGACAAGAAATCAGCCATCTAAAACTTAACCGGCAGAAATTTTTTTTTTTAAGAAATCCCTAACCCCCGGGGTCACAATTTCAGCAAAAATCTGACTTTTGGCAATTCACTCAAAAATGGTGCCAAAAGCTTTAAAATGCTCCCCTGAAAGGTTTGGCACTCGAAACAGAAGGCTTTTTATCACAGGACAAGAAATCAGCCATCTAAAACTTAACCGGCAGAATTTTTTTTTTGAAGAAATCCCTAACCCCCGGGGTCACAATTTCAGCAAAAATCTGACTTTTGGCAATTCACCCAAAAATGGTGCCAAAAGCTTGAAAATGCTCCCCTGAAAGGTTTGGCACTCGAAACAGAAGGCTTTTTATCACAGGACAAGAAATCAGCCCTCAAAAACTTAACCGGCAGAAAATATTTTTTTGAAAAAATCCCTAACCCCCGGTGTCACAATTTCAGCAAAAATCTGACTTTTCGCAATTCACTCAAAAATGGTGCCAAAAGCTTGAAAATACTCCCCTGAAAGGTTTGGCACTCGAAACGGAAGGCTTTTTATCACAGGACAAGAAATCAGCCCTCAAAAACATATCCGGCAGAAAATATTTTTTTGAAAAAATCCCTAAGCCCCGGGGTCACAATTTCAGCAAAAATCTGACTTTTGGCAATTCAATCAAAAATGGTGCCAACCGGTTTCAAATGCTCCCCTGAAAGCTTTGGCACTCGAAACAGAAGGCTTTTTATCACAGGACAAGAAATCAGCCCTCAAAAAGTTAACCGACAGAAAATATTTTTTTGAAGAAATCCCTAACCCCCGGGGTCACAATTTCATCAAAAATCTGACTTTTGGCAATTCACTCAAAAATGGTGCCAAAAACTTGAAAATGCTCCCATGAAAGGTTTGGCACTCAAAACGGAAGGCTTTTTATCACAGGACAAGAAATCAGCCCTCAAAAACTTATCCGGCAGAAAATATTTTTTTGAAAAAATCCCTAAGCCCCGGGGTCACAATTTCAGCAAAAATCTGACTTTTGTCAATTCACTCAAAAATGGTGCCAAAAGTTTGAAAATGCTCCCCTGAAAGGTTTGGCACTCGAAACGGAATGCTTTTTATCACAGGACAAGAAATCAGCCCTCAAAAACTTATCCGGCAGAAAATATTTTTTTGAAAAAATCCCTAAGCCCCGGGGTCACAATTTCAGCAAAAATCTGACTTTTGGCAATTCCCTCAAAAATGGTGCCAAAAGCTTGAAAATGCTCCCCTGAAAGGTTTGGCACTCGAAACGGAAGGCTTTTTATCACAGGACAAGAAATCAGCCCTCTAAAACTTAACCGGCAGAAAATATTTTTTTGAAAAAATCCCTAACCCCCGGGGTCACAATTTCAGCAAAAATCTGACTTTTGGAAATTCACTCAAAAATGGTGCCAAAAGCTTGAAAATACTCCCCTGAAAGGTTTGGCACTCGAAACGGAAGGCTTTTTATCACAGGAGAAGAAATCAGCCCTCAAAAACTTAACCGGCAGAAAATATTTTTTTGAAAAAATCCCTAAGCCCCGGGGTCACAATTTCAGCAAAAATCTGACTTTTGGCATTTCACTCAAAAATGGTGCCAAAAGCTTGAAAATGCTCTCCTGAAAGGTTTGGCACTCGAAACGGAAGGCTTTTTATCACAGGACAAGAAATCAGCCCTCTAAAACTTAACCGGCAGAATTTTTTTTTTGAAGAAATCCCTAACCCCCCGGGGTCACAATTTCAGCAAAAATCTGACTTTTGGCAATTCACTCAAAAATGGTGCCAAAAGCTTGAAAATGCTCTCCTGAAAGGTTTGGCACTCGAAACGGAAGGCTTTTTATCACAGGACAAGAAATCAGCCCTCTAAAACTTAACCGGCAGAAAATATTTTTTTGAAAAAATCCCTAACCCCCGGGGTCACAATTTCAGCAAAAATCTGACTTTTGGAAATTCACTCAAAAATGGTGCCAAAAGCTTGAAAATGCTCCCCTGAAAGGTTTGGCACTCGAAACGGAAGGCTTTTTATCACAGGACAAGAAATCAGCCCTCAAAAACTTAACCGGCAGAAAATATTTTTTTCAAAAAATCCCTAAGCCCCGGGGTCACAATTTCAGCAAAAATCTGACTTTTGGCATTTCACTCAAAAATGGTGCCAAAAGCTTGAAAATGCTCTCCTGAAAGGTTTGGCACTCGAAACGGAAGGCTTTTTATCACAGGACAAGAAATCAGCCCTCTAAAACTTAACCGGCAGAATTCTTTTTTTGAAGAAATCCCTAACCCCCCGGGGTCACAATTTCAGCAAAAATCTGACTTTTGGCAATTCACTCAAAAATGGTGCCAAAAGCTTGAAAATACTCTCCTGAAAGGTTTGGCACTCGAAACGGAAGGCTTTTTATCACAGGACAAGAAATCAGCCCTCTAAAACTTAACCGGCAGAAAATATTTTTTTGAAAAAATCCCTAACCCCCGGGGTCACAATTTCAGCAAAAATCTGACTTTTGGAAATTCACTCAAAAATGGTGCCAAAAGCTTGAAAATGCTCCCCTGAAAGGTTTGGCACTCGAAACGGAAGGCTTTTTATCACAGGACAAGAAATCAGCCCTCAAAAACTTAACCGGCAGAAAATATTTTTTTGAAAAAATCCCTAAGCCCCAGGGTCACAATTTCAGCAAAAATCTGACTTTTGGCATTTCACTCAAAAATGATGCCAAAAGCTTGAAAATGCTCTCCTGAAAGGTTTGGCACTCGAAACAGAAGGCTTTTTATTACAGGACAGGAAATCAGCCCTCAAAAACTTAACTGGCAGAAAAAAATTTTTTTAAGAAATCCCTAATCCCCGGGGTCACAATTTCAGCAAAAATCTGACTTTTGGCAATTCACTCAAAAATGGTGCCAAAAGCTTTAAAATGCTCCCCTGAAAGGTTTGGCACTCGAAACGGAAGGCTTTTTATCACAGGACAAGAAATCAGCCATCTAAAACTTAACCGGCAGAATTTTTTATTTGAAGAAATCCCTAACCCCCGGGGTCACAATTTCAGCAAAAATCTGACTTTTGGCAATTCACTCAAAAATGGTGCCAAAAGCTTGAAAATGCTCCCCTGAAAGGTTTGGCACTCGAAACAGAAGGCTTTTTATCACAGGACAAGAAATCAGCCCTCAAAAACTTAACCGGCAGAAAATATTTTTTTGAAAAAATCCCTAACCCCCGGTGTCACAATTTCAGCAAAAATCTGACTTTTGGCAATTCACTCAAAAATGGTGCCAAAACCTTGAAAATACTCCCCTGAAAGGTTTGGCACTCGAAACGGAAGGCTTTTTATCACAGGACAAGAAATCAGCCCTCAAAAACATATCCGGCAGAAAATATTTTTTTGAAAAAATCCCTAAGCCCCGGGGTCACAATTTCAGCAAAAATCTGACTTTTGGCAATTCACTCAAAAATGGTGCCAACCGGTTTCAAATGCTCCCCTGAAAGGTTTGGCACTCGAAACAGAAGGCTTTTTATCACAGGACAAGAAATCAGCCCTCAAAAAGTTAACTGACAGAAAATATTTTTTTGAAGAAATCCCTAACCCCCGGGGTCACAATTTCAGCAAAAATCTGACTTTTGGCAATTCAATCAAAAATGGTGCCAAAAACTTGAAAATGCTCCCCTGAAAGGTTTGGCACTCAAAACGGAAGGCTTTTTATCACAGGACAAGAAATCAGCCCTCAAAAACTTATCCGGCAGAAAATATTTTTTTGAAAAAATCCCTAACCCCCGGGGTCACAATTTCAGCACAAATCTGACTTTTGTAAATTCACTCAAAAATGGTGCCAAAAGCTTGAAAATACTCCCCTGAAAGGTTTGGCACTCGAAACGGAAGGCTTTTTATCACAGGACAAGAAATCAGCCCTCTAAAACTTAACCGGCAGAATTTTTTTTTTGAAGAAATCCCGAACCCCCCGGGGTCACAATTTCAGCAAAAATCTGACTTTTGGCAATTCACTCAAAAATGGTGCCAAAAGCTTGAAAATGCTCCCCTGAAAGGTTTGGCACTCGAAACGGAAGGCTTTTTATCACAGGACAAGAAATCAGCCCTCAAAAACTTAACCGGCAGAAAATATTTTTTTGAAAAAATCCCTAAGCCCCGGGGTCACAATTTCAGCAAAAATCTGACTTTTGGCATTTCACTCAAAAATGATGCCAAAAGCTTGAAAATGCTCTCCTGAAAGGTTTGGCACTCGAAACAGAAGGCTTTTTATTACAGGACAGGAAATCAGCCCTCAAAAACTTAACTGGCAGAAAAAAATTTTTTTAAGAAATCCCTAACCCCCGGGGTCACAATTTCAGCAAAAATCTGACTTTTGGCAATTCACTCAAAAATGGTGCCAAAAGCTTTAAAATGCTCCCCTGAAAGGTTTGGCACTCGAAACGGAAGGCTTTTTATCACAGGACAAGAAATCAGCCATCTAAAACTTAACCGGCAGAAATTTTTATTTGAAGAAATCCCTAAGCCCCGGGGTCACAATTTCAGCAAAAATCTGACTTTTGGCATTTCACTCAAAAATGATGCCAAAAGCTTGAAAATGCTCTCCTGAAAGGTTTGGCACTCGAAACAGAAGGCTTTTTATCACAGGACAAGAAATCAGCCCTCAACAACTTAACTGGCAGAAATTTTTTTTTTAAGAAATCCCTAACCCCCGGGGTCACAATTTCAGCAAAAATCTGACTTTTGGCAATTCACTCAAAAATGGTGCCAAAAGCTTTAAAATGCTCCCCTGAGAGGTTTGTCACTCGAAACGGAAGGCTTTTTATCACAGGACAAGAAATCAGCCATCTAAAACTTAACCGGCAGAAAATATTTTTTTGAAAAAATCCCTAACCCCCGGGGTCACAATTTCAGCAAAAATCTGACTTTTGGAAATTCACTCAAAAATGGTGCCAAAAGCTTGAAAATACTCCCCTGAAAGGTTTGGCACTCGAAACGGAAGGCTTTTTATCACAGGACAAGAAATCAGCCCTCAAAGACTTAACCGGCAGAAAATATTTTTTTGAAAAAATCCCTAAGCCCCGGGGTCACAATTTCAGCAAAAATCTGACTTTTGGCATTTCACTCAAAAATGGTGCCAAAAGCTTGAAAATGCTCTCCTGAAAGGTTTGGCACTCGAAACGGAATGCTTTTTATCACAGGACAAGAAATCAGCCCTCAAAAACTTATCCGGCAGAAAATATTTTTTTGAAAAAATCCCTAAGCCCCGGGGTCACAATTTCAGCAAAAATCTGACTTTTGGCAATTCACTCAAAAATGGTGCCAAAAGCTTGAAAATGCTCCCCTGAAAGGTTTGGCACTCGAAACGGAAGGCTTTTTATCACAGGACAAGAAATCAGCCCTCTAAAACTTAACCGGCAGAAAATATTTTTTTGAAAAAATCCCTAACCCCCGGGGTCACAATTTCAGCAAAAATCTGACTTTTGGAAATTCACTCAAAAATGGTGCCAAAAGCTTGAAAATACTCCCCTGAAAGGTTTGGCACTCAAAACGGAAGGCTTTTTATCACAGGACAAGAAATCAGCCCTCAAAGACTTAACCGGCAGAAAATATTTTTTTGAAAAAATCCCTAAGCCCCGGGGTCACAATTTCAGCACAAATCTGAGTTTTGGAAATTCACTCAAAAATGGTGCCAAAAGCTTGAAAATACTCCCCTGAAAGGTTTGGCACTCGAAACGGAAGGCTTTTTATCACAGGACAAGAAATCAGCCCTCAAAAACTTAACCGGCAGAAAATATTTTTTTGAAAAAATCCCTAAGCCCCGGGGTCACAATTTCAGCAAAAATCTGACTTTTGGCATTTCACTCAAAAATGATGCCAAAAGCTTGAAAATGCTCTCCTGAAAGGTTTGGCACTCGAAACAGAAGGCTTTTTATCACAGGACAAGAAATCAGCCCTCAACAACTTAACCGGCAGAAAATTTTTTTTTAAAGAAATCCCTAACCCCCGGGGTCACAATTTCAGCAAAAATCTGACTTTTGGCAATTCACTCAAAAATGGTGCCAAAAGCTTTAAAATGCTCCCCTGAGAGGTTTGGCACTCGAAACGGAAGGCTTTTTATCACAGGACAAGAAATCAGCCATCTAAAACTTAACCGGCAGAAAATATTTTTTTGAAAAAATCCCTAACCCCCGGGGTCACAATTTCAGCAAAAATCTGACTTTTGGAAATTCACTCAAAAATGGTGCCAAAAGCTTGAAAATACTCCCCTGAAAGGTTTGGCACTCGAAACCGAAGGCTTTTTATCACAGGACAAGAAATCTGTCCTCAAAGACTTAACCGGCAGAAAATATTTTTTTGAAAAAATCCCTAAGCCCCGGGGTCACAATTTCAGCAAAAATCTGACTTTTGGCATTTCACTCAAAAATGGTGCCAAAAGCTTGAAAATGCTGTCCTGAAAGGTTTGGCACTCGAAACGGAATGCTTTTTATCACAGGACAAGAAATCAGCCCTCAAAAACTTATCCGGCAGAAAATATTTTTTTGAAAAAATCCCTAAGCCCCGGGGTCACAATTTCAGCAAAAATTTGACTTTGGGAAATTCACTCAAAAATGGTGCCAAAAGCTTGAAAATACTCCCCTGAAAGGTTTGGCACTCGAAACGGAAGGCTTTTTATCACAGGACAAGAAATCAGCCATCTAAAACTTAACCGGCAGAAATTTTTATTTGAAGAAATCCCTAAGCCCCGGGGTCACAATTTCAGCAAAAATCTGACTTTTGGCATTTCACTCAAAAATGATGCCAAAAGCTTGAAAATGCTCTCCTGAAAGGTTTGGCACTCGAAACAGAAGGCTTTTTATCACAGGACAAGAAATCAGCCCTCAACAACTTAACTGGCAGAAATTTTTTTTTTAAGAAATCCCTAACCCCCGGGGTCACAATTTCAGCAAAAATCTGACTTTTGGCAATTCACTCAAAAATGGTGCCAAAAGCTTTAAAATGCTCCCCTGAGAGGTTTGTCACTCGAAACGGAAGGCTTTTTATCACAGGACAAGAAATCAGCCATCTAAAACTTAACCGGCAGAAAATATTTTTTTGAAAAAATCCCTAACCCCCGGGGTCACAATTTCAGCAAAAATCTGACTTTTGGAAATTCACTCAAAAATGGTGCCAAAAGCTTGAAAATACTCCCCTGAAAGGTTTGGCACTCGAAACGGAAGGCTTTTTATCACAGGACAAGAAATCAGCCCTCAAAGACTTAACCGGCAGAAAATATTTTTTTGAAAAAATCCCTAAGCCCCGGGGTCACAATTTCAGCAAAAATCTGACTTTTGGCATTTCACTCAAAAATGGTGCCAAAAGCTTGAAAATGCTCTCCTGAAAGGTTTGGCACTCGAAACGGAATGCTTTTTATCACAGGACAAGAAATCAGCCCTCAAAAACTTATCCGGCAGAAAATATTTTTTTGAAAAAATCCCTAAGCCCCGGGGTCACAATTTCAGCAAAAATCTGACTTTTGGCAATTCACTCAAAAATGGTGCCAAAAGCTTGAAAATGCTCCCCTGAAAGGTTTGGCACTCGAAACGGAAGGCTTTTTATCACAGGACAAGAAATCAGCCCTCTAAAACTTAACCGGCAGAAAATATTTTTTTGAAAAAATCCCTAACCCCCGGGGTCACAATTTCAGCAAAAATCTGACTTTTGGAAATTCACTCAAAAATGGTGCCAAAAGCTTGAAAATACTCCCCTGAAAGGTTTGGCACTCAAAACGGAAGGCTTTTTATCACAGGACAAGAAATCAGCCCTCAAAGACTTAACCGGCAGAAAATATTTTTTTGAAAAAATCCCTAAGCCCCGGGGTCACAATTTCAGCACAAATCTGAGTTTTGGAAATTCACTCAAAAATGGTGCCAAAAGCTTGAAAATACTCCCCTGAAAGGTTTGGCACTCGAAACGGAAGGCTTTTTATCACAGGACAAGAAATCAGCCCTCAAAAACTTAACCGGCAGAAAATATTTTTTTGAAAAAATCCCTAAGCCCCGGGGTCACAATTTCAG
The DNA here is from genome assembly GCF_965113315.1 of Podarcis vaucheri. Lineage (NCBI taxonomy): Eukaryota > Metazoa > Chordata > Lepidosauria > Squamata > Lacertidae > Podarcis > Podarcis vaucheri. The sequence goes on from NW_028118792.1 coordinate 46,930, forward strand.
CAAAAATCTGACTTTTGGCATTTCACTCAAAAATGATGCCAAAAGCTTGAAAATGCTCTCCTGAAAGGTTTGGCACTCGAAACAGAAGGCTTTTTATCACAGGACAAGAAATCAGCCCTCAACAACTTAACCGGCAGAAAATTTTTTTTTAAAGAAATCCCTAACCCCCGGGGTCACAATTTCAGCAAAAATCTGACTTTTGGCAATTCACTCAAAAATGGTGCCAAAAGCTTTAAAATGCTCCCCTGAGAGGTTTGGCACTCGAAACGGAAGGCTTTTTATCACAGGACAAGAAATCAGCCATCTAAAACTTAACCGGCAGAAAATATTTTTTTGAAAAAATCCCTAACCCCCGGGGTCACAATTTCAGCAAAAATCTGACTTTTGGAAATTCACTCAAAAATGGTGCCAAAAGCTTGAAAATACTCCCCTGAAAGGTTTGGCACTCGAAACCGAAGGCTTTTTATCACAGGACAAGAAATCTGTCCTCAAAGACTTAACCGGCAGAAAATATTTTTTTGAAAAAATCCCTAAGCCCCGGGGTCACAATTTCAGCAAAAATCTGACTTTTGGCATTTCACTCAAAAATGGTGCCAAAAGCTTGAAAATGCTGTCCTGAAAGGTTTGGCACTCGAAACGGAATGCTTTTTATCACAGGACAAGAAATCAGCCCTCAAAAACTTATCCGGCAGAAAATATTTTTTTGAAAAAATCCCTAAGCCCCGGGGTCACAATTTCAGCAAAAATTTGACTTTGGGAAATTCACTCAAAAATGGTGCCAAAAGCTTGAAAATACTCCCCTGAAAGGTTTGGCACTCGAAACGGAAGGCTTTTTATCACAGGACAAGAAATCAGCCCTCAAAAACTTAACCGGCAGAAAATATTTTTTTGAAAAAATCCCTAAGCCCCGGGGTCACAATTTCAGCAAAAATCTGACTTTTGGCATTTCACTCAAAAATGGTGCCAAAAGCTTGAAAATGCTCTCCAGAAAGGTTTGGCACTCGAAACGGAAGGCTTTTTATCACAGGACAAGAAATCAGCCCTCAAAAAGTTAACCGACAGAAAATATTTTTTTGAAGAAATCCCTAACCCCCCGGGGTCACAATTTCAGCAAAAATCTGACTTTTGGCAATTCACTCAAAAATGGTGCCAAAAGCTTTAAAATGCTCCCCTGAAAGGTTTGGCACTCAAAATGGAAGGCTTTTTATCACAGGACAAGAAATCAGCCCTCAAAAACTTAACCGGCAGAAAATATTTTTTTGAAAAAATCCCTAAGCCCCGGGGTCACAATTTCAGCAAAAATCTGACTTTTGGCATTTCACTCAAAAATGGTGCCAAAAGCTTGAAAATGCTCTCCAGAAAGGTTTGGCACTCGAAACGGAAGGCTTTTTATCACAGGACAAGAAATCAGCCCTCAAAAAGTTAACCGACAGAAAATATTTTTTTGAAGAAATCCCTAACCCCCCGGGGTCACAATTTCAGCAAAAATCTGACTTTTGGCAATTCACTCAAAAATGGTGCCAAAAGCTTTAAAATGCTCCCCTGAAAGGTTTGGCACTCAAAATGGAAGGCTTTTTATCACAGGACAAGAAATCAGCCCTCAAAAACTTAACCGGCAGAAAATATTTTTTTGAAGAAATCCCTAACCCCCGGGGTCACAATTTCAGCAAAAATCTGACTTTTGGCAATTCACTCAAAAATGGTGCCAAAAGCTTGAAATTGCTCCCCTGAAAGGTTTGGCACTCGAAACGGAAGGCTTTTTATCACAGGACAAGAAATCAGCCCTCAAAAACTTAACCGGCAGAAAATATTTTTTTGAAAAAATCCCTAAGCCCCGGGGTCACAATTTCAGCAAAAATCTGACTTTTGTAAATTCACTCAAAAATGGTGCCAAAAGCTTGAAAATACTCCCCTTAAAGGTTTGGCACTCGAAACGGAAGGCTTTTTATCACAGGACAAGAAATCAGCCCTCAAAAAGTTAACCGACAGAAAATATTTTTTTGAAGAAATCCCTAACCCCCCGGGGTCACAATTTCAGCAAAAATCTGACTTTTGGCAATTCACTCAAAAATGGTGCCAAAAGCTTTAAAATGCTCCCCTGAAAGGTTTGGCACTCAAAATGGAAGGCTTTTTATCACAGGACAAGAAATCAGCCCTCAAAAACTTAACCGGCAGAAAATATTTTTTTGAAGAAATCCCTAACCCCCGGGGTCACAATTTCAGCAAAAATCTGACTTTTGGCAATTCACTCAAAAATGGTGCCAAAAGCTTGAAATTGCTCCCCTGAAAGGTTTGGCACTCGAAACGGAAGGCTTTTTATCACAGGACAAGAAATCAGCCCTCAAAAACTTAACCGGCAGAAAATATTTTTTTGAAAAAATCCCTAACCCCCGGGGTCACAATTTCAGCAAAAATCTGACTTTTGTAAATTCACTCAAAAATGGTGCCAAAAGCTTGAAAATACTCCCCTTAAAGGTTTGGCACTCGAAACGGAAGGCTTTTTATCACAGGACAAGAAATCAGCCCTCAAAAACTTAACCGGCAGAAAATATTTTTTTGAAAAAATCACTAAGCCCCGGGGTCACAATTTCAGCAAAAATCTGACTTTTGGCATTTCACTCAAAAATGGTGCCAAAAGCTTGAAAATGCTCCCCTGAAAGGTTTGGCACTCGAAACAGAAGGCTTTTTATCACAGGACAAGAAATCAGCCCTCAAAAACTTAACCGGCAGAAAATATTTTTTTGAAAAAATCCCTAAGCCCCGGGGTCACAATTTCAGCAAAAATCCGACTTTTGGCAATTCACTCAAAAATGGTGCCAAAAGCTTGAAAATGCTCTCCTGAAAGGTTTGGCACTCGAAACGGAAGGCTTTTTATCACAGGACAAGAAATCAGCCCTCAAAAACTTAACCGGCAGAAAATATTTTTTTGAAAAAATCCCTAAGCCCCGGGGTCACAATTTCAGCAAAAATCTGACTTTTGGCATTTCACTCAAAAATGATGCCAAAAGCTTGAAAATGCTCTCCTGAAAGGTTTGGCACTCGAAACAGAAGGCTTTTTATCACAGGACAAGAAATCAGACCTCAACAACTTAACCGGCAGAAAAAAATTTTTTTAAGAAATCCCTAACCCCCGGGGTCACAATTTCAGCAAAAATCTGACTTTTGGCAATTCACTCAAAAATGGTGCCAAAAGCTTGAAAATGCTCCCCTGAGAGGTTTGGCACTCGAAACGGAAGGCTTTTTATCACAGGACAAGAAATCAGCCATCTAAAACTTAACCGGCAGAATTTTTTTTTTGAAGAAATCCCTAACCCCCGGGGTCACAATTTCAGCAAAAATCTGACTTTTGGCAATTGAATCAAAAATGGTGCCAAAAGCTTTAAAATGCTCCCCTGAGAGGTTTGGCACTCGAAACGGAAGGCTTTTTATCACAGGACAAGAAATCAGCCCTCAAAGACTTAACCGGCAGAAAATATTTTTTTGAAAAAATCCCTAAGCCCCGGGGTCACAATTTCAGCAAAAATCTGACTTTTGGCATTTCACTCAAAAATGGTGCCAAAAGCTTGAAAATGCTCTCCTGAAAGGTTTGGCACTCGAAACGGAATGCTTTTTATCACAGGACAAGAAATCAGCCCTCAAAAACTTATCCGGCAGAAAATATTTTTTTGAAAAAATCCCTAAGCCCCGGGGTCACAATTTCAGCAAAAATCTGACTTTTGGCAATTCACTCAAAAATGGTGCCAAAAGCTTGAAAATGCTCCCCTGAAAGGTTTGGCACTCGAAACGGACGGCTTTTTATCACAGGACAAGAAATCAGCCCTCTAAAACTTAACCGGCAGAAAATATTTTTTTGAAAAAATCCCTAACCCCCGGGGTCACAATTTCAGCACAAATCTGACTTTTGGAAATTCACTCAAAAATGGTGCCAAAAGCTTGAAAATACTCCCCTGAAAGGTTTGGCACTCGAAACGGAAGGCTTTTTATCACAGGACAAGAAATCAGCCCTCAAAAACTTAACCGGCAGAAAATATTTTTTTGAAAAAATCCCTAAGCCCCGGGGTCACAATTTCAGCAAAAATCTGACTTTTGGCATTTCACTCAAAAATGGTGCCAAAAGCTTGAAAATGCTCTCCTGAAAGGTTTGGCACTCGAAACGGAAGGCTTTTTATCACAGGACAAGAAATCAGCCCTCTAAAACTTAACCGGCAGAATTTTTTTTTTGAAGAAATCCCTAACCCCCGGGGTCACAATTTCAGCAAAAATCTGACTTTTGGCAATTGACTCAAAAATGGTGCCAAAGGCTTGAAAATGCTCCCCTGAAAGGTTTGGCACTCGAAACGGAAGGCTTTTTATCACAGGACATGAAATCAGCCCTCAACAACTTAACCGGCAGAAAAAAATTTTTTTAAGAAATCCCTAACCCCCGGGGTCACAATTTCAGCAAAAATCTGACTTTGGGAAATTCACTCAAAAATGGTGCCAAAAGCTTGAAAATACTCCCCTGAAAGGTTTGGCACTCGAAACGGAAGGCTTTTTATCACAGGACAAGAAATCAGCCCTCAAAAAGTTAACCGACAGAAAATATTTTTCTGAAGAAATCCCTAACCCCCGGGGTCACAATTTCAGCAAAAATTTGACTTTTGGAAATTCACTCAAAAATGGTGCCAAAAGCTTGAAAATACTCCACTGAAAGGTTTGGCACTCGAAACGGAAGGCTTTTTATCACAGGACAAGAAATCAGCCCTCAAAAACTTAACCGGCAGAAAATATTTTTTTGAAAAAATCCCTAACCCCCGGGGTCACAATTTCAGCAAAAATCTGACTTTTGGCAATTCACTCAAAAATGGTGCCAAAAGCTTGAAAATGCTCCCCTGAGAGGTTTGGCACTCGAAACGGAAGGCTTTTTATCACAGGACAAGAAATCAGCCATCTAAAACTTAACCGGCAGAATTTTTTTTTGAAGAAATCCCTAACCCCCGGGGTCACAATTTCAGCAAAAATCTGACTTTTGGAAATTCACTCAAAAATGGTGCCAAAAGCTTGAAAATACTCCCCTGAAAGGTTTGGCACTCGAAACGGAAGGCTTTTTATCACAGGACAAGAAATCAGCCCTCAAAGACTTAACCGGCAGAAAATATTTTTTTTTGAAAAAATCCCTAAGCCCCGGGGTCACAATTTCAGCAAAAATCTGACTTTTGGCATTTCACTCAAAAATGGTGCCAAAAGCTTGAAAATGCTCTCCTGAAAGGTTTGGCACTCGAAACAGAATGCTTTTTATCACAGGACAAGAAATCAGCCCTCAAAAAATTATCCGGCAGAAAATATTTTTTTGAAAAAATCCCTAAGCCCCGGGGTCACAATTTCAGCAAAAATCTGACTTTTGGCAATTCACTCAAAAATGGTGCCAAAAGCTTGAAAATGCTCCCCTGAAAGGTTTGGCACTCGAAACGGAAGGCTTTTTATCACAGGACAAGAAATCAGCCATCTAAAACTTAACCGGCAGAATTTTTTTTTTGAAGAAATCCCTAACCCCCGGGGTCACAATTTCAGCAAAAATCTGACTTTTGGCAATTGAATCAAAAATGGTGCCAAAAGCTTTAAAATGCTCCCCTGAGAGGTTTGGCACTCGAAACGGAAGGCTTTTTATCACAGGACAAGAAATCAGCCCTCAAAGACTTAACCGGCAGAAAATATTTTTTTGAAAAAATCCCTAAGCCCCGGGGTCACAATTTCAGCAAAAATCTGACTTTTGGCATTTCACTCAAAAATGGTGCCAAAAGCTTGAAAATGCTCTCCTGAAAGGTTTGGCACTCGAAACGGAATGCTTTTTATCACAGGACAAGAAATCAGCCCTCAAAAACTTATCCGGCAGAAAATATTTTTTTGAAAAAATCCCTAAGCCCCGGGGTCACAATTTCAGCAAAAATCTGACTTTTGGCAATTCACTCAAAAATGGTGCCAAAAGCTTGAAAATGCTCCCCTGAAAGGTTTGGCACTCGAAACGGACGGCTTTTTATCACAGGACAAGAAATCAGCCCTCTAAAACTTAACCGGCAGAAAATATTTTTTTGAAAAAATCCCTAACCCCCGGGGTCACAATTTCAGCACAAATCTGACTTTTGGAAATTCACTCAAAAATGGTGCCAAAAGCTTGAAAATACTCCCCTGAAAGGTTTGGCACTCGAAACGGAAGGCTTTTTATCACAGGACAAGAAATCAGCCCTCAAAAACTTAACCGGCAGAAAATATTTTTTTGAAAAAATCCCTAAGCCCCGGGGTCACAATTTCAGCAAAAATCTGACTTTTGGCATTTCACTCAAAAATGGTGCCAAAAGCTTGAAAATGCTCTCCTGAAAGGTTTGGCACTCGAAACGGAAGGCTTTTTATCACAGGACAAGAAATCAGCCCTCTAAAACTTAACCGGCAGAATTTTTTTTTTGAAGAAATCCCTAACCCCCGGGGTCACAATTTCAGCAAAAATCTGACTTTTGGCAATTGACTCAAAAATGGTGCCAAAGGCTTGAAAATGCTCCCCTGAAAGGTTTGGCACTCGAAACGGAAGGCTTTTTATCACAGGACATGAAATCAGCCCTCAACAACTTAACCGGCAGAAAAAAATTTTTTTAAGAAATCCCTAACCCCCGGGGTCACAATTTCAGCAAAAATCTGACTTTGGGAAATTCACTCAAAAATGGTGCCAAAAGCTTGAAAATACTCCCCTGAAAGGTTTGGCACTCGAAACGGAAGGCTTTTTATCACAGGACAAGAAATCAGCCCTCAAAAAGTTAACCGACAGAAAATATTTTTCTGAAGAAATCCCTAACCCCCGGGGTCACAATTTCAGCAAAAATTTGACTTTTGGAAATTCACTCAAAAATGGTGCCAAAAGCTTGAAAATACTCCACTGAAAGGTTTGGCACTCGAAACGGAAGGCTTTTTATCACAGGACAAGAAATCAGCCCTCAAAAACTTAACCGGCAGAAAATATTTTTTTGAAAAAATCCCTAACCCCCGGGGTCACAATTTCAGCAAAAATCTGACTTTTGGCAATTCACTCAAAAATGGTGCCAAAAGCTTGAAAATGCTCCCCTGAGAGGTTTGGCACTCGAAACGGAAGGCTTTTTATCACAGGACAAGAAATCAGCCATCTAAAACTTAACCGGCAGAATTTTTTTTTGAAGAAATCCCTAACCCCCGGGGTCACAATTTCAGCAAAAATCTGACTTTTGGAAATTCACTCAAAAATGGTGCCAAAAGCTTGAAAATACTCCCCTGAAAGGTTTGGCACTCGAAACGGAAGGCTTTTTATCACAGGACAAGAAATCAGCCCTCAAAGACTTAACCGGCAGAAAATATTTTTTTTTGAAAAAATCCCTAAGCCCCGGGGTCACAATTTCAGCAAAAATCTGACTTTTGGCATTTCACTCAAAAATGGTGCCAAAAGCTTGAAAATGCTCTCCTGAAAGGTTTGGCACTCGAAACAGAATGCTTTTTATCACAGGACAAGAAATCAGCCCTCAAAAAATTATCCGGCAGAAAATATTTTTTTGAAAAAATCCCTAAGCCCCGGGGTCACAATTTCAGCAAAAATCTGACTTTTGGCAATTCACTCAAAAATGGTGCCAAAAGCTTGAAAATGCTCCCCTGAAAGGTTTGGCACTCGAAACGGAAGGCTTTTTATCACAGGACAAGAAATCAGCCCTCTAAAACTTATCCGGCAGAAAATATTTTTTTGAAAAAATCCCTAAGCCCCGGGGTCACAATTTCAGCAAAAATCTGACTTTTGGCAATTCACTCAAAAATGGTGCCAAAAGCTTGAAAATGCTCCCCTGAAAGGTTTGGCACTCGAAACGGAAGGCTTTTTATCACAGGACAAGAAATCAGCCCTCTAAAACTTAACCGGCAGAAAATATTTTTTTGAAAAAATCCCTAACCCCCGGGGTCACAATTTCAGCAAAAATTTGACTTTGGGAAATTCACTCAAAAATGGTGCCAAAAGCTTGAAAATACTCCCCTGAAAGGTTTGGCACTCGAAACGGGAGGCTTTTTATCACAGGACAAGAAATCAGCCCTCAAAAACTTAACCGGCAGAAAATATTTTTTTGAAAAAATCCCTAAGCCCCGGGGTCACAATTTCAGCAAAAATCTGACTTTTGGCATTTCACTCAAAAATGGTGCCAAAAGCTTGAAAATGCTCTCCAGAAAGGTTTGGCACTCGAAACGGAAGGCTTTTTATCACAGGACAAGAAATCAGCCCTCAAAAAGTTAACCGACAGAAAATATTTTTTTGAAGAAATCCCTAACCCCCCGGGGTCACAATTTCAGCAAAAATCTGACTTTTGGCAATTCACTCAAAAATGGTGCCAAAAGCTTTAAAATGCTCCCCTGAAAGGTTTGGCACTCAAAATGGAAGGCTTTTTATCACAGGACAAGAAATCAGCCCTCAAAAACTTAACCGGCAGAAAATATTTTTTTGAAAAAATCCCTAAGCCCCGGGGTCACAATTTCAGCAAAAATCTGACTTTTGGCATTTCACTCAAAAATGGTGCCAAAAGCTTGAAAATGCTCTCCAGAAAGGTTTGGCACTCGAAACGGAAGGCTTTTTATCACAGGACAAGAAATCAGCCCTCAAAAAGTTAACCGACAGAAAATATTTTTTTGAAGAAATCCCTAACCCCCCGGGGTCACAATTTCAGCAAAAATCTGACTTTTGGCAATTCACTCAAAAATGGTGCCAAAAGCTTTAAAATGCTCCCCTGAAAGGTTTGGCACTCAAAATGGAAGGCTTTTTATCACAGGACAAGAAATCAGCCCTCAAAAACTTAACCGGCAGAAAATATTTTTTTGAAGAAATCCCTAACCCCCGGGGTCACAATTTCAGCAAAAATCTGACTTTTGGCAATTCACTCAAAAATGGTGCCAAAAGCTTGAAATTGCTCCCCTGAAAGGTTTGGCACTCGAAACGGAAGGCTTTTTATCACAGGACAAGAAATCAGCCCTCAAAAACTTAACCGGCAGAAAATATTTTTTTGAAAAAATCCCTAAGCCCCGGGGTCACAATTTCAGCAAAAATCTGACTTTTGTAAATTCACTCAAAAATGGTGCCAAAAGCTTGAAAATACTCCCCTTAAAGGTTTGGCACTCGAAACGGAAGGCTTTTTATCACAGGACAAGAAATCAGCCCTCAAAAAGTTAACCGACAGAAAATATTTTTTTGAAGAAATCCCTAACCCCCCGGGGTCACAATTTCAGCAAAAATCTGACTTTTGGCAATTCACTCAAAAATGGTGCCAAAAGCTTTAAAATGCTCCCCTGAAAGGTTTGGCACTCAAAATGGAAGGCTTTTTATCACAGGACAAGAAATCAGCCCTCAAAAACTTAACAGGCAGAAAATATTTTTTTGAAGAAATCCCTAACCCCCGGGGTCACAATTTCAGCAAAAATCTGACTTTTGGCAATTCACTCAAAAATGGTGCCAAAAGCTTGAAATTGCTCCCCTGAAAGGTTTGGCACTCGAAATGGAAGGCTTTTTATCACAGGACAAGAAATCAGCCCTCAAAAACTTAACCGGCAGAAAATATTTTTTTGAAAAAATCCCTAACCCCCGGGGTCACAATTTCAGCAAAAATCTGACTTTTGTAAATTCACTCAAAAATGGTGCCAAAAGCTTGAAAATACTCCCCTTAAAGGTTTGGCACTCGAAACGGAAGGCTTTTTATCACAGGACAAGAAATCAGCCCTCAAAAACTTAAGCGGCAGAAAATATTTTTTTGAAAAAATCACTAAGCCCCGGGGTCACAATTTCAGCAAAAATCTGACTTTTGGCATTTCACTCAAAAATGGTGCCAAAAGCTTGAAAATGCTCCCCTGAAAGGTTTGGCACTCGAAACAGAAGGCTTTTTATCACAGGACAAGAAATCAGCCCTCAAAAACTTAACCGGCAGAAAATATTTTTTTGAAAAAATCCCTAAGCCCCGGGGTCACAATTTCAGCAAAAATCCGACTTTTGGCAATTCACTCAAAAATGGTGCCAAAAGCTTGAAAATGCTCTCCTGAAAGGTTTGGCACTCGAAACGGAAGGCTTTTTATCACAGGACAAGAAATCAGCCCTCAAAAACTTAACCGGCAGAAAATATTTTTTTGAAAAAATCCCTAAGCCCCGGGGTGTCAATTTCAGCAAAAATCTGACTTTTGGCATTTCACTCAAAAATGATGCCAAAAGCTTGAAAATGCTCTCCTGAAAGGTTTGGCACTCGAAACAGAAGGCTTTTTATCACAGGACAAGAAATCAGCCCTCAACAACTTAACCGGCAGAAAAAAATTTTTTTAAGAAATCCCTAACCCCCGGGGTCACAATTTCAGCAAAAATCTGACTTTTGGCAATTCACTCAAAAATGGTGCCAAAAGCTTGAAAATGCTCCCCTGAGAGGTTTGGCACTCGAAACGGAAGGCTTTTTATCACAGGACAAGAAATCAGCCATCTAAAACTTAACCGGCAGAATTTTTTTTTTGAAGAAATCCCTAACCCCCGGGGTCACAATTTCAGCAAAAATATGACTTTTGGCAATTGAATCAAAAATGGTGCCAAAAGCTTTAAAATGCTCCCCTGAGAGGTTTGGCACTCGAAACGGAAGGCTTTTTATCACAGGACAAGAAATCAGCCCTCAAAGACTTAACCGGCAGAAAATATTTTTTTGAAAAAATCCCTAAGCCCCGGGGTCACAATTTCAGCAAAAATCTGACTTTTGGCATTTCACTCAAAAATGGTGCCAAAAGCTTGAAAATGCTCTCCTGAAAGGTTTGGCACTCGAAACGGAATGCTTTTTATCACAGGACAAGAAATCAGCCCTCAAAAACTTATCCGGCAGAAATTATTTTTTTGAAAAAATCCCTAAGCCCCGGGGTCACAATTTCAGCAAAAATCTGACTTTTGGCAATTCACTCAAAAATGGTGCCAAAAGCTTGAAAATGCTCCCCTGAAAGGTTTGGCACTCGAAACGGACGGCTTTTTATCACAGGACAAGAAATCAGCCCTCTAAAACTTAACCGGCAGAAAATATTTTTTTGAAAAAATCCCTAACCCCCGGGGTCACAATTTCAGCACAAATCTGACTTTTGGAAATTCACTCAAAAATGGTGCCAAAAGCTTGAAAATACTCCCCTTAAAGGTTTGGCACTCGAAACGGAAGGCTTTTTATCACAGGACAAGAAATCAGCCCTCAAAAACTTAACCGGCAGAAAATATTTTTTTGAAAAAATCACTAAGCCCCGGGGTCACAATTTCAGCAAAAATCTGACTTTTGGCATTTCACTCAAAAATGGTGCCAAAAGCTTGAAAATGCTCCCCTGAAAGGTTTGGCACTCGAAACAGAAGGCTTTTTATCACAGGACAAGAAATCAGCCCTCAAAAACTTAACCGGCAGAAAATATTTTTTTGAAAAAATCCCTAAGCCCCGGGGTCACAATTTCAGCAAAAATCCGACTTTTGGCAATTCACTCAAAAATGGTGCCAAAAGCTTGAAAATGCTCTCCTGAAAGGTTTGGCACTCGAAACGGAAGGCTTTTTATCACAGGACAAGAAATCAGCCCTCAAAAACTTAACCGGCAGAAAATATTTTTTTGAAAAAATCCCTAAGCCCCGGGGTCACAATTTCAGCAAAAATCTGACTTTTGGCATTTCACTCAAAAATGATGCCAAAAGCTTGAAAATGCTCTCCTGAAAGGTTTGGCACTCGAAACAGAAGGCTTTTTATCACAGGACAAGAAATCAGCCCTCAACAACTTAACCGGCAGAAAAATTTTTTTTAAGAAATCCCTAACCCCCGGGGTCACAATTTCAGCAAAAATCTGACTTTTGGCAATTCACTCAAAAATGGTGCCAAAAGCTTGAAAATGCTCCCCTGAGAGGTTTGGCACTCGAAACGGAAGGCTTTTTATCACAGGACAAGAAATCAGCCATCTAAAACTTAACCGGCAGAATTTTTTTTTTGAAGAAATCCCTAACCCCCGGGGTCACAATTTCAGCAAAAATCTGACTTTTGGCAATTGAATCAAAAATGGTGCCAAAAGCTTTAAAATGCTCCCCTGAGAGGTTTGGCACTCGAAACGGAAGGCTTTTTATCACAGGACAAGAAATCAGCCCTCAAAGACTTAACCGGCAGAAAATATTTTTTTGAAAAAATCCCTAAGCCCCGGGATCACAATTTCAGCAAAAATCTGACTTTTGGCATTTCACTCAAAAATGGTGCCAAAAGCTTGAAAATGCTCTCCTGAAAGGTTTGGCACTCGAAACGGAATGCTTTTTATCACAGGACAAGAAATCAGCCCTCAAAAACTTATCCGGCAGAAAATATTTTTTTGAAAAAATCCCTAAGCCCCGGGGTCACAATTTCAGCAAAAATCTGACTTTTGGCAATTCACTCAAAAATGGTGCCAAAAGCTTGAAAATGCTCCCCTGAAAGGTTTGGCACTCGAAACGGACGGCTTTTTATCACAGGACAAGAAATCAGCCCTCTAAAACTTAACCGGCAGAAAATATTTTTTTGAAAAAATCCCTAACCCCCGGGGTCACAATTTCAGCACAAATCTGACTTTTGGAAATTCACTCAAAAATGGTGCCAAAAGCTTGAAAATACTCCCCTGAAAGGTTTGGCTATCGAAACGGAAGGCTTTTTATCACAGGACAAGAAATCAGCCCTCAAAAACTTAACCGGCAGAAAATATTTTTTTGAAAAAATCCCTAAGCCCCGGGGTCACAATTTCAGCAAAAATCTGACTTTTGGCATTTCACTCAAAAATGGTGCCAAAAGCTTGAAAATGCTCTCCTGAAAGGTTTGGCACTCGAAACGGAAGGCTTTTTATCACAGGACAAGAAATCAGCCCTCTAAAACTTAACCGGCAGAATTATTTTTTTGAAGAAATCCCTAACCCCCGGGGTCACAATTTCAGCAAAAATCTGACTTTTGGCAATTGACTCAAAAATGGTGCCAAAGGCTTGAAAATGCTCCCCTGAAAGGTTTGGCACTCGAAACGGAAGGCTTTTTATCACAGGACATGAAATCAGCCCTCAAAAAGTTAACCGACAGAAAATATTTTTCTGAAGAAATCCCTAACCCCCGGGGTCACAATTTCAGCAAAAATTTGACTTTGGGAAATTCACTCAAAAATGGTGCCAAAAGCTTGAAAATACTCCCCTGAAAGGTTTGGCACTCGAAACGGAAGGCTTTTTATCACAGGACAAGAAATCAGCCCTCAAAAAGTTAACCAACAGAAAATATTTTTCTGAAGAAATCCCTAACCCCCGGGGTCACAATTTCAGCAAAAATTTGACTTTTGGAAATTCACTCAAAAATGGTGCCAAAAGCTTGAAAATACTCCACTGAAAGGTTTGGCACTCGAAACGGAAGGCTTTTTATCACAGGACAAGAAATCAGCCCTCAAAAACTTAACCGGCAGAAAATATTTTTTTGAAAAAATCCCTAACCCCCGGGGTCACAATTTCAGCAAAAATCTGACTTTTGGCAATTCACTCAAAAATGGTGCCAAAAGCTTGAAAATGCTCCCCTGAGAGGTTTGGCACTCGAAACGGAAGGCTTTTTATCACAGGACAAGAAATCAGCCATCTAAAACTTAACCGGCAGAATTTTTTTTTTGAAGAAATCCCTAACCCCCGGGGTCACAATTTCAGCAAAAATCTGACTTTTGGAAATTCACTCAAAAATGGTGCCAAAAGCTTGAAAATACTCCCCTGAAAGGTTTGGCACTCGAAACGGAAGGCTTTTTATCACAGGACAAGAAATCAGCCCTCAAAGACTTAACCGGCAGAAAATATTTTTTTTTGAAAAAATCCCTAAGCCCCGGGGTCACAATTTCAGCAAAAATCTGACTTTTGGTATTTCACTCAAAAATGGTGCCAAAAGCTTGAAAATGCTCTCCTGAAAGGTTTGGCACTCGAAACAGAATGCTTTTTATCACAGGACAAGAAATCAGCCCTCAAAAACTTATCCGGCAGAAAATATTTTTTTGAAAAAATCCCTAAGCCCCGGGGTCACAATTTCAGCAAAAATCTGACTTTTGGCAATTCACTCAAAAATGGTGCCAAAAGCTTGAAAATGCTCTCCTGAAAGGTTTGGCACTCGAAACGGAAGGCTTTTTATCACAGGACAAGAAATCAGCCCTCAAAAACTTAACCGGCAGAAAATATTTTTTTGAAAAAATCCCTAAGCCCCGGGGTCACAATTTCAGCAAAAATCTGACTTTTGGCATTTCACTCAAAAATGATGCCAAAAGCTTGAAAATGCTCTCCTGAAAGGTTTGGCACTCGAAACAGAAGGCTTTTTATCACAGGACAAGAAATCAGCCATCTAAAACTTAACCGGCAGAATTTTTTTTTTAAGAAATCCCTAACCCCCGGGGTCACAATTTCAGCAAAAATCTGACTTTTGGCAATTGACTCAAAAATGGTGCCAAAAGCTTTAAAATGCTCCCCTGAGAGGTTTGGCACTCGAAACGGAAGGCTTTTTATCACAGGACAAGAAATCAGCCATCTAAAACTTAACCGGCAGAAAATATTTTTTTGAAAAAATCCCTAACCCCCGGGGTCACAATTTCAGCAAAAATCTGACTTTTGGAAATTCACTCAAAAATGGTGCCAAAAGCTTGAAAATACTCCCCTGAAAGGTTTGGCACTTGAAACGGAAGGCTTTTTATCACAGGACAAGAAATCAGCCCTCAAAGACTTAACCGGCAGAAAATATTTTTTTGAAAAAATCCCTAAGCCCCGGGGTCACAATTTCAGCAAAAATCTGACTTTTGGCATTTCACTCAAAAATGGTGCCAAAAGCTTGAAAATGCTCTCCTGAAAGGTTTGGCACTCGAAACGGAATGCTTTTTATCACAGGACAAGAAATCAGCCCTCAAAAACTTATCCGGCAGAAAATATTTTTTTGAAAAAATCCCTAAGCCCCGGGGTCACAATTTCAGCAAAAATCTGACTTTTGGCAAACAGCTTGAAAATGCTCCCCTGAAAGGTTTGGCACTCGAAACGGAAGGCTTTTTATCACAGGACAAGAAATCAGCCCTCAAAAAGTTAACCGACAGAAAATATTTTTTTGAAGAAATCCCTAACCCCCAGGGTCACAATTTCAGCAAAAATCTGACTTTTGGCAATTCACTCAAAAATGGTGCCAAAAGCTTGAAAATGCCCCCCTGAAAGGTTTGGCACTCGAAACAGAACCCTTTTTATCACAGGACAAGAAATCAGCCCTCAAAAACTTAACCGGCAGAAAATATTTTTTTGAAAAAATCCCTAAGCCCCGGGGTCACAATTTCAGCAAAAATCTGACTTTTGGCAATTCACTCAAAAATGGTGCCAAAAGCTTGAAAATGCTCTCCTGAAAGGTTTGGCACTCGAAACGGAAGGCTTTTTATCACAGGACAAGAAATCAGTCCTCAAAAACTTAACCGGCAGAAAATATTTTTTTGAAGAAATCCCTAAGCCCCGGGGTCACAATTTCAGCAAAAATCTGACTTTTGGCATTTCACTCAAAAATGATGCCAAAAGCTTGAAAATGCTCTCCTGAAAGGTTTGGCACTCGAAACAGAAGGCTTTTTATCACAGGACAAGAAATCAGCCCTCAACAACTTAACCGGCAGAAAATTTTTTTTTTAAGAAATCCCTAACCCCCGGGGTCACAATTTCAGCAAAAATCTGACTTTTGGCAATTGACTCAAAAATGGTGCCAAAAGCTTTAAAATGCTCCCCTGAGAGGTTTGGCACTCGAAACGGAAGGCTTTTTATCACAGGACAAGAAATCAGCCATCTAAAACTTAACCGGCAGAAAATATTTTTTTGAAAAAATCCCTAACCCCCGGGGTCACAATTTCAGCAAAAATCTGACTTTTGGAAATTCACTCAAAAATGGTGCCAAAAGCTTGAAAATACTCCCCTGAAAGGTTTGGCACTCGAAACGGAATGCTTTTTATCACAGGACAAGAAATCAGCCCTCAAAAACTTATCCGGCAGAAAATATTTTTTTGAAAAAATCCCTAAGCCCCGGGGTCACAATTTCAGCAAAAATCTGACTTTTGGCAAACAGCTTGAAAATGCTCCCCTGAAAGGTTTGGCACTCGAAACGGAAGGCTTTTTATCACAGGACAAGAAATCAGCCCTCTAAAACTTAACCGGCAGAAAATATTTTTTTGAAAAAATCCCTAACCCCCGGGGTCACAATTTCAGCAAAAATTTGACTTTGGGAAATTCACTCAAAAATGGTGCCAAAAGCTTGAAAATACTCCCCTGAAAGGTTTGGCACTCGAAACGGAAGGCTTTTTATCACAGGACAAGAAATCAGCCCTCAAAAAGTTAACCGACAGAAATTTTTTTTTGAAGAAATCCCTAACCCCCAGGGTCACAATTTCAGCAAAAATCTGACTTTTGGCAATTCACTCAAAAATGGTGCCAAAAGCTTGAAAATGCCCCCCTGAAAGGTTTGGCACTCGAAACAGAACCCTTTTTATCACAGGACAAGAAATCAGCCCTCAAAAACTTAACCGGCAGAAAATATTTTTTTGAAAAAATCCCTAACCCCCGGGGTCACAATTTCAGCAAAAATCTGACTTTTGGCAATTCACTCAAAAATGGTGCCAAAAGCTTGAAAATGCTCCCGTGAAAGGTTTGGCACTCGAAACGGAAGGCTTTTTATCACAGGACAAGAAATCAGCCCTCAAAAACTTAACCGGCAGAAAATATTTTTTTGAAAAAATCCCTAACCCCCGGGGTCACAATTTCAGCAAAAATCTGACTTTTGTAAATTCACTCAAAAATGGTGCCAAAAGCTTGAAAATACTCCCCTGAAAGGTTTGGCACTCGAAACGGAAGGCTTTTTATCACAGGACAAGAAATCAGCCCTCAAAAACTTAACCGGCAGAAAATATTTTTTTGAAGAAATCCCTAACCCCCAGGGTCACAATTTCAGCAAAAATCTGACTTTTGGCATTTCACTCAAAAATGGTGTCAAAAGCTTGAAAATGCTCTCCTGAAAGGTTTGGCACTCGAAACGGAATGCTTTTTATCACAGGACAAGAAATCAGCCCTCAAAAACTTATCCGACAGAAAATATTTTTCTGAAGAAATCCCTAACCCCCGGGGTCACAATTTCAGCAAAAATCTGACTTTTGGCAATTCACTCAAAAATGGTGCCAAAAGCTTGAAAATGCTCTGCTAAAAGGTTTGGCACTCAAAACGGAAGGTTTTTTATCACAGGACAAGAAATCAGCCCTGAAAAACTTATCCGGCAGAAAATATTTTTTTGAAAAAATCCCTAAGCCCCGGGGTCACAATTTCAGCAAAAATCTGACTTTTGGCAATTCACGCAAAAATGGTGCCAAAAGCTTGAAAATGCTCTCCTGAAAGGTTTGGCACTCGAAACGGAAGGCTTTTTATCACAGGACAAGAAATCAGCCCTCTAAAACTTAACCGGCAGAATTTTTTTTTTGAAGAAATCCCTAACCCCCGGGGTCACAATTTCAGCAAAAATCTGACTTTTGGCAATTGACTCAAAAATGGTCCCAAAGGCTTGAAAATGCTCCCCTGAAAGGTTTGGCACTCGAAACGGAAGGCTTTTTATCACAGGACAAGAAATCAGCCCTCAAAAAGTTAACCGACAGAAAATATTTTTCTGAACAAATCCCTAACCCCCGGGGTCACAATTTCAGCAAAAATCTGACTTTTGGCAATTCACTCAAAAATGGTGCCAAAAGCTTGAAAATGCTCCCGTGAAAGGTTTGGCACTCGAAACGGAAGGCTTTTTATCACAGGACAAGAAATCAGCCCTCAAAAACTTAACCGGCAGAAAATATTTTTTTGAAAAAATCCCTAAGCCCCGGGGTCACAATTTCAGCAAAAATCTGACTTTTGGCATTTCACTCAAAAATGATGCCAAAAGCTTGAAAATGCTCTCCTGAAAGGTTTGGCACTCGAAACAGAAGGCTTTTTATCACAGGACAAGAAATCAGCCATCTAAAACTTAACCGGCAGAATTTTTTTTTTAAGAAATCCCTAACCCCCGGGGTCACAATTTCAGCAAAAATCTGACTTTTGGCAATTGACTCAAAAATGGTGCCAAAAGCTTTAAAATGCTCCCCTGAGAGGTTTGGCACTCGAAACGGAAGGCTTTTTATCACAGGACAAGAAATCAGCCATCTAAAACTTAACCGGCAGAAAATATTTTTTTGAAAAAATCCCTAACCCCCGGGGTCACAATTTCAGCAAAAATCTGACTTTTGGAAATTCACTCAAAAATGGTGCCAAAAGCTTGAAAATACTCCCCTGAAAGGTTTGGCACTTGAAACGGAAGGCTTTTTATCACAGGACAAGAAATCAGCCCTCAAAGAGTTAACCGGCAGAAAATATTTTTTTGAAAAAATCCCTAAGCCCCGGGGTCACAATTTCAGCAAAAATCTGACTTTTGGCATTTCACTCAAAAATGGTGCCAAAAGCTTGAAAATGCTCTCCTGAAAGGTTTGGCACTCGAAACGGAATGCTTTTTATCACAGGACAAGAAATCAGCCCTCAAAAACTTATCCGGCAGAAAATATTTTTTTGAAAAAATCCCTAAGCCCCGGGGTCACAATTTCAGCAAAAATCTGACTTTTGGCAAACAGCTTGAAAATGCTCCCCTGAAAGGTTTGGCACTCGAAACGGAAGGCTTTTTATCACAGGACAAGAAATCAGCCCTCAAAAAGTTAACCGACAGAAAATATTTTTTTGAAGAAATCCCTAACCCCCAGGGTCACAATTTCAGCAAAAATCTGACTTTTGGCAATTCACTCAAAAATGGTGCCAAAAGCTTGAAAATGCCCCCCTGAAAGGTTTGGCACTCGAAACAGAACCCTTTTTATCACAGGACAAGAAATCAGCCCTCAAAAACTTAACCGGCAGAAAATATTTTTTTGAAAAAATCCCTAAGCCCCGGGGTCACAATTTCAGCAAAAATCTGACTTTTGGCAATTCACTCAAAAATGGTGCCAAAAGCTTGAAAATGCTCTCCTGAAAGGTTTGGCACTCGAAACGGAAGGCTTTTTATCACAGGACAAGAAATCAGTCCTCAAAAACTTAACCGGCAGAAAATATTTTTTTGAAGAAATCCCTAAGCCCCGGGGTCACAATTTCAGCAAAAATCTGACTTTTGGCATTTCACTCAAAAATGATGCCAAAAGCTTGAAAATGCTCTCCTGAAAGGTTTGGCACTCGAAACAGAAGGCTTTTTATCACAGGACAAGAAATCAGCCCTCAACAACTTAACCGGCAGAAAATTTTTTTTTTAAGAAATCCCTAACCCCCGGGGTCACAATTTCAGCAAAAATCTGACTTTTGGCAATTCACTCAAAAATGGTGCCAAAAGCTTGAAAATGCTCCCCTGAGAGGTTTGGCACTCGAAACGGAAGGCTTTTTATCACAGGACAAGAAATCAGCCATCTAAAACTTAACCGGCAGATTTTTTTTTTTGAAGAAATCCCTAACCCCCGGGGTCACAATTTCAGCAAAAATCTGACTTTTGGCAATTGACTCAAAAATGGTGCCAAAAGCTTTAAAATGCTCCCCTGAGAGGTTTGGCACTCGAAACGGAAGGCTTTTTATCACAGGACAAGAAATCAGCCATCTAAAACTTAACCGGCAGAAAATATTTTTTTGAAAAAATCCCTAACCCCCGGGGTCACAATTTCAGCAAAAATCTGACTTTTGGAAATTCACTCAAAAATGGTGCCAAAAGCTTGAAAATACTCCCCTGAAAGGTTTGGCACTCGAAACGGAATGCTTTTTATCACAGGACAAGAAATCAGCCCTCAAAAACTTATCCGGCAGAAAATATTTTTTTGAAAAAATCCCTAAGCCCCGGGGTCACAATTTCAGCAAAAATCTGACTTTTGGCAAACAGCTTGAAAATGCTCCCCTGAAAGGTTTGGCACTCGAAACGGAAGGCTTTTTATCACAGGACAAGAAATCAGCCCTCTAAAACTTAACCGGCAGAAAATATTTTTTTGAAAAAATCCCTAACCCCCGGGGTCACAATTTCAGCAAAAATTTGACTTTGGGAAATTCACTCAAAAATGGTGCCAAAAGCTTGAAAATACTCCCCTGAAAGGTTTGGCACTCGAAACGGAAGGCTTTTTATCACAGGACAAGAAATCAGCCCTCAAAAAGTTAACCGACAGAAATTTTTTTTTGAAGAAATCCCTAACCCCCAGGGTCACAATTTCAGCAAAAATCTGACTTTTGGCAATTCACTCAAAAATGGTGCCAAAAGCTTGAAAATGCCCCCCTGAAAGGTTTGGCACTCGAAACAGAACCCTTTTTATCACAGGACAAGAAATCAGCCCTCAAAAACTTAACCGGCAGAAAATATTTTTTTGAAAAAATCCCTAACCCCCGGGGTCACAATTTCAGCAAAAATCTGACTTTTGGCAATTCACTCAAAAATGGTGCCAAAAGCTTGAAAATGCTCCCGTGAAAGGTTTGGCACTCGAAACGGAAGGCTTTTTATCACAGGACAAGAAATCAGCCCTCAAAAACTTAACCGGCAGAAAATATTTTTTTGAAAAAATCCCTAACCCCCGGGGTCACAATTTCAGCAAAAATCTGACTTTTGTAAATTCACTCAAAAATGGTGCCAAAAGCTTGAAAATACTCCCCTGAAAGGTTTGGCACTCGAAACGGAAGGCTTTTTATCACAGGACAAGAAATCAGCCCTCAAAAACTTAACCGGCAGAAAATATTTTTTTGAAGAAATCCCTAACCCCCAGGGTCACAATTTCAGCAAAAATCTGACTTTTGGCATTTCACTCAAAAATGGTGTCAAAAGCTTGAAAATGCTCTCCTGAAAGGTTTGGCACTCGAAACGGAATGCTTTTTATCACAGGACAAGAAATCAGCCCTCAAAAACTTATCCGACAGAAAATATTTTTCTGAAGAAATCCCTAACCCCCGGGGTCACAATTTCAGCAAAAATCTGACTTTTGGCAATTCACTCAAAAATGGTGCCAAAAGCTTGAAAATGCTCTGCTAAAAGGTTTGGCACTCAAAACGGAAGGTTTTTTATCACAGGACAAGAAATCAGCCCTGAAAAACTTATCCGGCAGAAAATATTTTTTTGAAAAAATCCCTAAGCCCCGGGGTCACAATTTCAGCAAAAATCTGACTTTTGGCAATTCACGCAAAAATGGTGCCAAAAGCTTGAAAATGCTCTCCTGAAAGGTTTGGCACTCGAAACGGAAGGCTTTTTATCACAGGACAAGAAATCAGCCCTCTAAAACTTAACCGGCAGAATTTTTTTTTTGAAGAAATCCCTAACCCCCGGGGTCACAATTTCAGCAAAAATCTGACTTTTGGCAATTGACTCAAAAATGGTCCCAAAGGCTTGAAAATGCTCCCCTGAAAGGTTTGGCACTCGAAACGGAAGGCTTTTTATCACAGGACAAGAAATCAGCCCTCAAAAAGTTAACCGACAGAAAATATTTTTCTGAACAAATCCCTAACCCCCGGGGTCACAATTTCAGCAAAAATCTGACTTTTGGCAATTCACTCAAAAATGGTGCCAAAAGCTTGAAAATGCTCCCGTGAAAGGTTTGGCACTCGAAACGGAAGGCTTTTTATCACAGGACAAGAAATCAGCCCTCAAAAACTTAACCGGCAGAAAATATTTTTTTGAAAAAATCCCTAACCCCCGGGGTCACAATTTCAGCAAAAATCTGACTTTTGTAAATTCACTCAAAAATGGTGCCAAAAGCTTGAAAATACTCCCCTGAAAGGTTTGGCACTCGAAACGGAAGGCTTTTTATCACAGGACAAGAAATCAGCCCTCAAAAACTTAACCGGCAGAAAATATTTTTTTGAAGAAATCCCTAACCCCCAGGGTCACAATTTCAGCAAAAATCTGACTTTTGGCATTTCACTCAAAAATGGTGTCAAAAGCTTGAAAATGCTCTCCTGAAAGGTTTGGCACTCGAAACGGAATGCTTTTTATCACAGGACAAGAAATCAGCCCTCAAAAACTTATCCGACAGAAAATATTTTTCTGAAGAAATCCCTAACCCCCGGGGTCACAATTTCAGCAAAAATCTGACTTTTGGCAATTCACTCAAAAATGGTGCCAAAAGCTTGAAAATGCTCTGCTGAAAGGTTTGGCACTCAAAACGGAAGGTTTTTTATCACAGGACAAGAAATCAGCCCTGAAAAACTTATCCGGCAGAAAATATTTTTTTGAAAAAATCCCTAAGCCCCGGGGTCACAATTTCAGCAAAAATCTGACTTTTGGCAATTCACGCAAAAATGGTGCCAAAAGCTTGAAAATGCTCCCCTGAAAGGTTTGGCACTCGAAACGGAAATCTTTTTATCACAGGACAAGAAATCAGCCCTCAAAAACTTAACCGGCAGAAAATATTTTTTTGAAGAAATCCCTAACCCCCGGGGTCACAATTTCAGCAAAAATCTGACTTATGGCAATTCACTCAAAAATGGTGCCAAAAGCTTGAAAATGCTCTCCTGAAAGGTTTGGCACTCGAAACGGAAGGCTTTTTATCACAGGACAAGAAATCAGCCCTCTAAAACTTAACCGGCAGAATTTTTTTTTTGAAGAAATCCCTAACCCCCGGGGTCACAATTTCAGCAAAAATCTGACTTTTGGCAATTGACTCAAAAATGGTCCCAAAGGCTTGAAAATGCTCCCCTGAAAGGTTTGGCACTCGAAACGGAAGGCTTTTTATCACAGGACAAGAAATCAGCCCTCAAAAAGTTAACCGACAGAAAATATTTTTCTGAACAAATCCCTAACCCCCGGGGTCACAATTTCAGCAAAAATCTGACTTTTGGCAATTCACTCAAAAATGGTGCCAAAAGCTTGAAAATGCTCTGCTGAAAGGTTTGGCACTCAAAACGGAAGGCTTTTTATCACAGGACAAGAAATCAGCCCTGAAAAACTTATCCGGCAGAAAATATTTTTTTGAAAAAATCCCTAAGCCCCGGGGTCACAATTTCAGCAAAAATCTGACTTTTGGCAATTCACTCAAAAATGGTGCCAAAAGCTTGAAAATGCTCCCCTGAAAGGTTTGGCACTCGAAACGGAAGGCTTTTTATCACAGGACAAGAAATCAGCCATCTAAAACTTAACCGGCAGAATTTTTTTTTTGAAGAAATCCCTAACCCCCGGGGTCACAATTTCAGCAAAAATCTGACTTTTGGAAATTCACTCAAAAATGGTGCCAAAAGCTTGAAAATACTCCCCTGAAAGGTTTGGCACTCGAAACGGAAGGCTTTTTATCACAGGACAAGAAATCAGCCCTCAAAAACTTAACCGGCAGAAAATATTTTTTTGAAAAAATCACTAAGCCCCGGGGTCACAATTTCAGCAAAAATCTGACTTTTGGCATTTCACTCAAAAATGGTGTCAAAAGCTTGAAAATGCTCTCCTGAAAGGTTTGGCACTCGAAACGGAATGCTTTTTATCACAGGACAAGAAATCAGCCCTCAAAAACTTATCCGACAGAAAATATTTTTCTGAAGAAATCCCTAACCCCCGGGGACACAATTTTAGCAAAAATCTGACTTTTGGCAATTCACTCAAAAATGGTGCCAAAAGCTTGAAAATGCTCTGCTGAAAGGTTTGGCACTCAAAACGGAAGGTTTTTTATCACAGGACAAGAAATCAGCCCTGAAAAACTTATCCGGCAGAAAATATTTTTTTGAAAAAATCCCTAACCCCCGGGGTCACAATTTCAGCAAAAATCTGACTTATGGCAATTCACTCAAAAATGGTGCCAAAAGCTTGAAAATGCTCTCCTGAAAGGTTTGGCACTCGAAACGGAAGGCTTTTTATCACAGGAGAAGAAATCAGCCCTCAAAAACTTAACCGGCAGAAAATATTTTTTTGAAAAAATCCCTAAGCCCCGGGGTCACAATTTCAGCAAAAATCTGACTTTTGGCATTTCACTCAAAAATGGTGCCAAAAGCTTGAAAATGCTCTCCTGAAAGGTTTGGCACTCGAAACGGAAGGCTTTTTATCACAGGACAAGAAATCAGCCCTCTAAAACTTAACCGGCAGAATTTTTTTTTTGAAGAAATCCCTAACCCCCGGGGTCACAATTTCAGCAAAAATCTGACTTTTGGCAATTGACTCAAAAATGGTCCCAAAGGCTTGAAAATGCTCCCCTGAAAGGTTTGGCACTCGAAACGGAAGGCTTTTTATCACAGGACAAGAAATCAGCCCTCAAAAAGTTAACCGACAGAAAATATTTTTCTGAAGAAATCCCTAACCCCCGGGGTCACAATTTCAGCAAAAATCTGACTTTTGGCAATTCACTCAAAAATGGTGCCAAAAGCTTGAAAATGCTCTGCTGAAAGGTTTGGCACTCAAAACGGAAGGCTTTTTATCACAGGACAAGAAATCAGCCCTGAAAAACTTATCCGGCAGAAAATATTTTTTTGAAAAAATCCCTAAGCCCCGGGGTCACAATTTCAGCAAAAATCTGACTTTTGGCAATTCACTCAAAAATGGTGCCAAAAGCTTGAAAATGCTCCCCTGAAAGGTTTGGCACTCGAAACGGAAATCTTTTTATCACAGGACAAGAAATCAGCCCTCAAAAACTTAACCGGCAGAAAATATTTTTTTGAAGAAATCCCTAACCCCCGGGGTCACAATTTCAGCAAAAATCTGACTTATGGCAATTCACTCAAAAATGGTGCCAAAAGCTTGAAAATGCTCTCCTGAAAGGTTTGGCACTCGAAACGGAAGGCTTTTTATGACAGGACAAGAAATCAGCCCTCAAAAACTTAACCGGCAGAAAATATTTTTTTGAAGAAATCCCTAACCCCCGGGGTCACAATTTCAGCAAAAATCTGACTTTTGGCATTTCACTCAAAAATGGTGCCAAAAGCTTGAAAATGCTCTCCTGAAAGGTTTGGCACTCGAAACGGAATGCTTTTTATCACAGGACAAGAAATCAGCCCTCAAAAACCTATCCGGCAGAAAATATTTTTTTGAAAAAATCCCTAAGCCCCGGGGTCACAATTTCAGCAAAAATCTGACTTTTGGCAATTCACTCAAAAATGGTGCCAAAAGCTTGAAAATGCTCCCCTGAAAGGTTTGGCACTCGAAACGGAAGGCTTTTTATCACAGGACAAGAAATCAGCCCTCAAAAACTTAACCGGCAGAAAATATTTTTTTGAAGAAATCCCTAAGCCCCGGGGTCACAATTTCAGCAAAAATCTGACTTTTGGCAATTGACTCAAAAATGGTGCCAAAGGCTTGAAAATGCTCCCCTGAAAGGTTTGGCACTCGAAACGGAAGGCTTTTTATCACAGGACAAGAAATCAGCCCTGAAAAACTTATCCGGCAGAAAATATTTTTTTGAAAAAATCCCTAAGCCCCGGGGTCACAATTTCAGCAAAAATCTGACTTTTGGCAATTGACTCAAAAATGGTGCCAAAAGCTTGAAAATGCTCTGCTGAAAGGTTTGGCACTCGAAACGGAAGGCTTTTTATCACAGGACAAGAAATCAGCCATCTAAAACTTAACCGGCAGAATTTTTTTTTTGAAGAAATCCCTAACCCCCGGGGTCACAATTTCAGCAAAAATCTGACTTTTGGCAATTCACTCAAAAATGGTGCCAAAAGCTTGAAAATGCTCCCCTGAAAGGTTTGGCACTCGAAACGGAAGGCTTTTTATCACAGGACAAGAAATCAGCCCTCAAAAACTTAACCGGCAGAAAATATTTTTTTGAAAAAATCACTAAGCCCCGGGGTCACAATTTCAGCAAAAATCTGACTTTTGGCAATTGACTCAAAAATGGTGCCAAAAGCTTGAAAATGCTCTGCTGAAAGGTTTGGCACTCAAAACGGAAGGCTTTTTATCACAGGACAAGAAATCAGGCCTGAAAAACTTATCCGGCAGAAAATATTTTTTTGAAAAAATCCCTAAGCCCCGGGGTCACAATTTCAGCAAAAATCTGACTTTTGGCAATTCACTCAAAAATGGTGCCAAAAGCTTGAAAATGCTCCCCTGAAAGGTTTGGCACTCGAAACGGAAATCTTTTTATCACAGGACAAGAAATCAGCCCTCAAAAACTTAACCGGCAGAAAATATTTTTTTGAAGAAATCCCTAACCCCCGGGGTCACAATTTCAGCAAAAATCTGACTTATGGCAATTCACTCAAAAATGGTGCCAAAAGCTTGAAAATGCTCTCCTGAAAGGTTTGGCACTCGAAACGGAAGGCTTTTTATGACAGGACAAGAAATCAGCCCTCAAAAACTTAACCGGCAGAAAATATTTTTTTGAAGAAATCCCTAACCCCCGGGGTCACAATTTCAGCAAAAATCTGACTTTTGGCATTTCACTCAAAAATGGTGCCAAAAGCTTGAAAATGCTCTCCTGAAAGGTTTGGCACTCGAAACGGAATGCTTTTTATCACAGGACAAGAAATCAGCCCTCAAAAACCTATCCGGCAGAAAATATTTTTTTGAAAAAATCCCTAAGCCCCGGGGTCACAATTTCAGCAAAAATCTGACTTTTGGCAATTCACTCAAAAATGGTGCCAAAAGCTTGAAAATGCTCCCCTGAAAGGTTTGGCACTCGAAACGGAAGGCTTTTTATCACAGGACAAGAAATCAGCCCTCAAAAACTTAACCGGCAGAAAATATTTTTTTGAAGAAATCCCTAAGCCCCGGGGTCACAATTTCAGCAAAAATCTGACTTTTGGCAATTGACTCAAAAATGGTGCCAAAGGCTTGAAAATGCTCCCCTGAAAGGTTTGGCACTCGAAACGGAAGGCTTTTTATCACAGGACAAGAAATCAGCCCTGAAAAACTTATCCGGCAGAAAATATTTTTTTGAAAAAATCCCTAAGCCCCGGGGTCACAATTTCAGCAAAAATCTGACTTTTGGCAATTCACTCAAAAATGGTGCCAAAAGCTTGAAAATGCTCCCCTGAAAGGTTTGGCACTCGAAACGGAAGGCTTTTTATCACAGGACAAGAAATCAGCCATCTAAAACTTAACCGGCAGAATTTTTTTTTTGAAGAAATCCCTAACCCCCGGGGTCACAATTTCAGCAAAAATCTGACTTTTGGCAATTCACTCAAAAATGGTGCCAAAAGCTTGAAAATGCTCCCCTGAAAGGTTTGGCACTCGAAACGGAAGGCTTTTTATCACAGGACAAGAAATCAGCCCTCAAAAACTTAACCGGCAGAAAATATTTTTTTGAAAAAATCACTAAGCCCCGGGGTCACAATTTCAGCAAAAATCTGACTTTTGGCAATTGACTCAAAAATGGTGCCAAAAGCTTGAAAATGCTCTGCTGAAAGGTTTGGCACTCAAAACGGAAGGCTTTTTATCACAGGACAAGAAATCAGGCCTGAAAAACTTATCCGGCAGAAAATATTTTTTTGAAAAAATCCCTAAGCCCCGGGGTCACAATTTCAGCAAAAATCTGACTTTTGGCAATTCACTCAAAAATGGTGCCAAAAGCTTGAAAATGCTCCCCTGAAAGGTTTGGCACTCGAAACGGAATGCTTTTTATCACAGGACAAGAAATCAGCCCTCAAAAACTTAACCGGCAGAAAATATTTTTTTGAAGAAATCCCTAACCCCCGGGGTCACAATTTCAGCAAAAATCTGACTTATGGCAATTCACTCAAAAATGGTGCCAAAAGCTTGAAAATGCTCTCCTGAAAGGTTTGGCACTCGAAACGGAAGGCTTTTTATCACAGGACAAGAAATCAGCCCTCAAAAACTTAACCGGCAGAAAATATTTTTTTGAAGAAATCCCTAACCCCCGGGGTCACAATTTCAGCAAAAATCTGACTTTTGGCATTTCACTGAAAAATGGTGTCAAAAGCTTGAAAATGCTCTCCTGAAAGGTTTGGCACTCGAAACGGAATGCTTTTTATCACAGGACAAGAAATCAGCCCTGAAAAACTTATCCGGCAAGAAAATATTTTTTTGAAAAAATCCCTAAGCCCCGGGGTCACAATTTCAGCAAAAATCTGACTTTTGGCAATTCACGCAAAAATGGTGCCAAAAGCTTGAAAATGCTCCCCTGAAAGGTTTGGCACTCGAAACGGAAATCTTTTTATCACAGGACAAGAAATCAGCCCTCAAAAACTTAACCGGCAGAAAATATTTTTTTGAAGAAATCCCTAACCCCCGGGGTCACAATTTCAGCAAAAATCTGACTTATGGCAATTCACTCAAAAATGGTGCCAAAAGCTTGAAAATGCTCTCCTGAAAGGTTTGGCACTCGAAACGGAAGGCTTTTTATCACAGGAGAAGAAATCAGCCCTCAAAAACTTAACCGGCAGAAAATATTTTTTTGAAAAAATCCCTAAGCCCCGGGGTCACAATTTCAGCAAAAATCTGACTTTTGGCATTTCACTCAAAAATGGTGCCAAAAGCTTGAAAATGCTCTCCTGAAAGGTTTGGCACTCGAAACGGAAGGCTTTTTATCACAGGACAAGAAATCAGCCCTCTAAAACTTAACCGGCAGAATTTTTTTTTGAAGAAATCCCTAACCCCCGGGGTCACAATTTCAGCAAAAATCTGACTTTTGGCAATTGACTCAAAAATGGTCCCAAAGGCTTGAAAATGCTCCCCTGAAAGGTTTGGCACTCGAAACGGAAGGCTTTTTATCACAGGACAAGAATTCAGCCCTCAAAAAGTTAACCGACAGAAAATATTTTTCTGAACAAATCCCTAACCCCCGGGGTCACAATTTCAGCAAAAATCTGACTTTTGGCAATTCACTCAAAAATGGTGCCAAAAGCTTGAAAATGCTCTGCTGAAAGGTTTGGCACTCAAAACGGAAGGCTTTTTATCACAGGACAAGAAATCAGCCCTGAAAAACTTATCCGGCAGAAAATATTTTTTTGAAAAAATCCCTAAGCCCCGGGGTCACAATTTCAGCAAAAATCTGACTTTTGGCAATTCACTCAAAAATGGTGCCAAAAGCTTGAAAATGCTCCCCTGAAAGGTTTGGCACTCGAAACGGAAGGCTTTTTATCACAGGACAAGAAATCAGCCATCTAAAACTTAACCGGCAGAATTTTTTTTTTGAAGAAATCCCTAACCCCCGGGGTCACAATTTCAGCAAAAATCTGACTTTTGGAAATTCACTCAAAAATGGTGCCAAAAGCTTGAAAATACTCCCCTGAAAGGTTTGGCACTCGAAACAGAAGGCTTTTTATCACAGGACAAGAAATCAGCCCTCAAAAACTTAACCGGCAGAAAATATTTTTTTGAAAAAATCACTAAGCCCCGGGGTCACAATTTCAGCAAAAATCTGACTTTTGGCATTTCACTCAAAAATGGTGTCAAAAGCTTGAAAATGCTCTCCTGAAAGGTTTGGCACTCGAAACGGAATGCTTTTTTATCACAGGACAAGAAATCAGCCCTCAAAAACTTATCCGACAGAAAATATTTTTCTGAAGAAATCCCTAACCCCCGGGGTCACAATTTCAGCAAAAATCTGACTTTTGGCAATTCACTCAAAAATGGTGCCAAAAGCTTGAAAATGCTCTGCTGAAAGGTTTGGCACTCAAAACGGAAGGTTTTTTATCACAGGACAAGAAATCAGCCCTGAAAAACTTATCCGGCAGAAAATATTTTTTTGAAAAAATCCCTAACCCCCGGGGTCACAATTTCAGCAAAAATCTGACTTATGGCAATTCACTCAAAAATGGTGCCAAAAGCTTGAAAATGCTCTCCTGAAAGGTTTGGCACTCGAAACGGAAGGCTTTTTATCACAGGAGAAGAAATCAGCCCTCAAAAACTTAACCGGCAGAAAATATTTTTTTGAAAAAATCCCTAAGCCCCGGGGTCACAATTTCAGCAAAAATCTGACTTTTGGCATTTCACTCAAAAATGGTGCCAAAAGCTTGAAAATGCTCTCCTGAAAGGTTTGGCACTCGAAACGGAAGGCTTTTTATCACAGGACAAGAAATCAGCCCTCTAAAACTTAACCGGCAGAATTTTTTTTTTGAAGAAATCCCTAACCCCCGGGGTCACAATTTCAGCAAAAATCTGACTTTTGGCAATTGACTCAAAAATGGTCCCAAAGGCTTGAAAATGCTCCCCTGAAAGGTTTGGCACTCGAAACGGAAGGCTTTTTATCACAGGACAAGAAATCAGCCCTCAAAAAGTTAACCGACAGAAAATATTTTTCTGAAGAAATCCCTAACCCCCGGGGTCACAATTTCAGCAAAAATCTGACTTTTGGCAATTGACTCAAAAATGGTGCCAAAAGCTTGAAAATGCTCTGCTGAAAGGTTTGGCACTCAAAACGGAAGGCTTTTTATCACAGGACAAGAAATCAGCCCTGAAAAACTTAACCGGCAGAAAATATTTTTTTGAAGAAATCCCTAACCCCCGGGGTCACAATTTCAGCAAAAATCTGACTTATGGCAATTCACTCAAAAATGGTGCCAAAAGCTTGAAAATGCTCTCCTGAAAGGTTTGGCACTCGAAACGGAAGGCTTTTTATCACAGGACAAGAAATCAGCCCTCAAAAAGTTAACCGACAGAAAATATTTTTCTGAAGAAATCCCTAACCCCCGGGGTCACAATTTCAGCAAAAATCTGACTTTTGGCAATTCACTCAAAAATGGTGCCAAAAGCTTGAAAATGCTCTGCTGAAAGGTTTGGCACTCAAAACGGAAGGCTTTTTATCACAGGACAAGAAATCAGCCCTGAAAAACTTATCCGGCAGAAAATATTTTTTTGAAAAAATCCCTAAGCCCCGGGGTCACAATTTCAGCAAAAATCTGACTTTTGGCAATTCACTCAAAAATGGTGCCAAAAGCTTGAAAATGCTCCCCTGAAAGGTTTGGCACTCGAAACGGAAATCTTTTTATCACAGGACAAGAAATCAGCCCTCAAAAACTTAACCGGAAGAAAATATTTTTTTGAAGAAATCCCTAACCCCCGGGGTCACAATTTCAGCAAAAATCTGACTTATGGCAATTCACTCAAAAATGGTGCCAAAAGCTTGAAAATGCTCTCCTGAAAGGTTTGGCACTCGAAACGGAAGGCTTTTTATGACAGGACAAGAAATCAGCCCTCAAAAACTTAACCGGCAGAAAATATTTTTTTGAAAAAATCCCTAACCCCCGGGGTCACAATTTCAGCAAAAATCTGACTTTTGGCATTTCACTCAAAAATGGTGCCAAAAGCTTGAAAATGCTCTCCTGAAAGGTTTGGCACTCGAAACGGAATGCTTTTTATCACAGGACAAGAAATCAGCCCTCAAAAACCTATCCGGCAGAAAATATTTTTTTGAAAAAATCCCTAAGCCCCGGGGTCACAATTTCAGCAAAAATCTGACTTTTGGCAATTCACTCAAAAATGGTGCCAAAAGCTTGAAAATGCTCCCCTGAAAGGTTTGGCACTCGAAACGGAAGGCTTTTTATCACAGGACAAGAAATCAGCCCTCAAAAACTTAACCGGCAGAAAATATTTTTTTGAAGAAATCCCTAAGCCCCGGGGTCACAATTTCAGCAAAAATCTGACTTTTGGCAATTGACTCAAAAATGGTGCCAAAGGCTTGAAAATGCTCCCCTGAAAGGTTTGGCACTCGAAACGGAAGGCTTTTTATCACAGGACAAGAAATCAGCCCTGAAAAACTTATCCGGCAGAAAATATTTTTTTGAAAAAATCCCTAAGCCCCGGGGTCACAATTTCAGCAAAAATCTGACTTTTGGCAATTCACTCAAAAATGGTGCCAAAAGCTTGAAAATGCTCCCCTGAAAGGTTTGGCACTCGAAACGGAAGGCTTTTTATCACAGGACAAGAAATCAGCCATCTAAAACTTATCCGGCAGAAAATATTTTTTTGAAAAAATCACTAAGCCCCGGGGTCACAATTTCAGCAAAAATCTGACTTTTGGCAATTGACTCAAAAATGGTGCCAAAAGCTTGAAAATGCTCTGCTGAAAGCTTTGGCACTCAAAACGGAAGGCTTTTTATCACAGGACAAGAAATCAGGCCTGAAAAACTTATCCGGCAGAAAATATTTTTTTGAAAAAATCCCTAAGCCCCGGGGTCACAATTTCAGCAAAAATCTGACTTTTGGCAATTCACTCAAAAATGGTGCCAAAAGCTTGAAAATGCTCCCCTGAAAGGTTTGGCACTCGAAACGGAAATCTTTTTATCACAGGACAAGAAATCAGCCCTCAAAAACTTAACCGGCAGAAAATATTTTTTTGAAGAAATCCCTAACCCCCGGGGTCACAATTTCAGCAAAAATCTGACTTATGGCAATTCACTCAAAAATGGTGCCAAAAGCTTGAAAATGCTCTCCTGAAAGGTTTGGCACTCGAAACGGAAGGCTTTTTATCACAGGACAAGAAATCAGCCCTCAAAAACTTAACCGGCAGAAAATATTTTTTTGAAGAAATCCCTAACCCCCGGGGTCACAATTTCAGCAAAAATCTGACTTTTGGCATTTCACTCAAAAATGGTGCCAAAAGCTTGAAAATGCTCTCCTGAAAGGTTTGGCACTCGAAACGGAATGCTTTTTATCACAGGACAAGAAATCAGCCCTCAAAAACCTATCCGGCAGAAAATATTTTTTTGAAAAAATCCCTAAGCCCCGGGGTCACAATTTCAGCAAAAATCTGACTTTTGGCAATTCACTCAAAAATGGTGCCAAAAGCTTGAAAATGCTCCCCTGAAAGGTTTGGCACTCGAAACGGATGGCTTTTTATCACAGGACAAGAAATCAGCCCTCTAAAACTTAACCGGCAGAATTTTTTTTTTGAAGAAATCCCTAACCCCGGGGGTCACTATTTCAGCAAAAATCTGACTTTTGGCAATTCACTCAAAAATGGTGCCAAAAGCTTGAAAATGCTCCCCTGAAAGGTTTGGCACTCGAAACGGAAGGCTTTTTATCACAGGACAAGAAATCAGCCCTCAAAAACTTATCCGGCAGAAAATATTTTTTTGAAAAAATCCCTAACCCCCGGGGTCACAATTTCAGCAAAAATCTGACTTTTGGCAATTGACTCAAAAATGGTGCCAAAGGCTTGAAAATGCTCCCCTGAAAGGTTTGGCACTCGAAACGGAAGGCTTTTTATCACAGGACAAGAAATCAGCCCTCTAAAACTTAACCGGCAGAAAATATTTTTTTGAAGAAATCCCTAACCGCCAGGGTCACAATTTCAGCAAAAAACTGACTTTTGGCAATTCACTCAAAAATGGTGCCAAAAGCTTGAAAATGCACCCCTGAAAGGTTTGGCACTCGAAACAGAAGACTTTTTATCACAGGACAAGGAATCAGCCCTCAAAAACTTAACCGGCAGAAATTATTTTTTTGAAGAAATCCCTAACCCCCGGGGTCACAATTTCAGCAAAAATCTGACTTTTGGCAATTGACTCAAAAATGGTGCCAAAAGCTTGAAAATGCTCCCCTGTAGGTTTGGCACTCGAAACGGAAGGCTTTTTATCACAGGACAAGAAATCAGCCCTCAAAAACTTAACCGGCAGAAAATATTTTTTTGAAGAAATCCCTAACCCCCGGGGTCACAATTTCAGCAAAAATCTGACTTTTGGCATTTCACTCAAAAATGGTGCCAAAAGCTTGAAAATGCTCTCCTGAAAGGTTTGGCACTCGAAACGGAAGGCTTTTTATCACAGGACAAGAAATCAGCCCTCAAAAAGTTAACCGACAGAAAATATTTTTTTGAAGAAATCCCTAACCCCCGGGGTCACAATTTCAGCAAAAATCTGACATTTGGCAATTCACACAAAAATGGTGCCAAAAGCTTGAAAATGCCCCCCTGAAAGGTTTGGCACTCGAAACAGAACCCTTTTTATCACAGGACAAGAAATCAGCCCTCAAAAACTTAACCGGCAGAAAATATTTTTTTGAAGAAATCCCTAACCCCCGGGGTCACAATTTCAGCAAAAATCTGACTTTTGGCAATTCACTCAAAAATGGTGCCAAAAGCTTGAAAATGCTCCCCTGAAAGGTTTGGCACTCGAAACGGAAGGCTTTTTATCACAGGACAAGAAATCAGCCCTCAAAAACTTAACCGGCAGAAAATATTTTTTTGAAAAAATCCCTAACCCCCGGGGTCACAATTTCAGCAAAGATTTGACTTTGGGAAATTCACTCAAAAATGGTGCCAAAAGCTTGAAAATACTCCCCTGAAAGGTTTGGCACTCGAAACGGAAGGCTTTTTATCACAGGACAAGAAATCAGCCCTCAAAAACTTAACCGGCAGAAAATATTTTTTTGAAAAAATCCCTAACCCCCAGGGTCACAATTTCAGCAAAAATCTGACTTTTGTAAATTCACTCAAAAATGGTGCCAAAAGCTTGAAAATACTCCCCTGAAAGGTTTGGCACTCGAAACGGAAGGCTTTTTATCACAGGACAAGAAATCAGCCCTCAAAAACTTAACCGGCAGAAAATATTTTTTTGAAAAAATCACTAACCCCCGGGGTCACAATTTCAGCAAAAATCTGACTTTTGGCATTTCACTCAAAAATGGTGCCAAAAGCTTGAAAATGCTCTCCTGAAAGGTTTGGCAATCGAAACGGAAGGCTTTTTATCACAGGAGAAGAAATCAGCCCTCTAAAACTTAACCGGCAGATTTTTTTTTTTGAAGAAATCCCTAACCCCCGGGGTCACAATTTCAGCAAAAATCTGACTTTTGGCAATTGACTCAAAAATGGTGCCAAAGGCTTGAAAATGCTCCCCTGAAAGGTTTGGCACTCGAAACGGAAGGCTTTTTATCACAGGACAAGAAATCAGCCCTCAAAAAGTTAACCGACAGAAAATATTTTTCTGAAGAAATCCCTAACCCCCGGGGTCACAATTTCAGCAAAAATCTGACTTTTGGCAATTCACTCAAAAATGGTGCCAAAAGCTTGAAAATGCTCTGCTGAAAGGTTTGGCACTCAAAACGGAAGGCTTTTTATCACAGGACAAGAAATCAGGCCTGAAAAACTTATCAGGCAGAAAATATTTTTTTGAAAAAATCCCTAAGCCCCGGGGTCACAATTTCAGCAAAAATCTGACTTTTGGAAATTCACTCAAAAATGGTGCCAAAAGCTTGAAAATACTCCCCTGAAAGGTTTGGCACTCGAAACGGAAGGCTTTTTATCACAGGACAAGAAATCAGCCCTCAAAAACTTATCCGGCAGAAAATATTTTTTTGAAAAAATCCCTAAGCCCCGGGGTCACAATTTCAGCAAAAATCTGACTTTTGGCAATTCACTCAAAAATGGTGCCAAAGGCTTGAAAATGCTCCCCTGAAAGGTTTGGCACTCGAAACGGAATGCTTTTTATCACAGGACAAGAAATCAGCCCTCAAAAACTTATCCGGCAGAAAATATTTTTTCTGAAGAAATCCCTAACCCCCGGGGTCACAATTTCAGCAAAAATCTGACTTTTGGCAATTCACTCAAAAATGGTGCCAAAAGCTTGAAAATGCTCTGCTGAAAGGTTTGGCACTCAAAACGGAAGGCTTTTTATCACAGGACAAGAAATCAGCCCTGAAAAACTTATCCGGCAGAAAATATTTTTTTGAAGAAATCCTTAACCCCCGGGGTCACAATTTCAGCAAAAATCTAACTTTTGGCAATTCACTCAAAAATGGTGCCAACTGGTTGCAAATGCTCCCCTGAAAGGTTTGGCACTCGAAACGGAAGGCTTTTTATCACAGGACAAGAAATCAGCCATCTAAAACTTAACCGGCAGAATTTTTTTTTTTGAAGAAATCCCTAACTCCCGGGGTCACAATTTCAGCAAAAATCTGACTTTTGGCAATTCACTCAAAAATGGTGCCAAAAGCTTGAAAATGCTCCCCTGAAAGGTTTGGCACTCAAAATGGAAGGCTTTTTATCACAGGACAAGAAATCAGCCCTCAAAAACTTAACCGGCAGAAAATATTTTTTTGAAGAAATCCCTAACCCCCAGGGTCACAATTTCAGCAAAAATCTGACTTTTGGCAATTCACTCAAAAATGGTGCCAAAAGCTTGAAAATGCTCCCCTGAAAGGTTTGGCACTCGAAACAGAAATCTTTTTATCACAGGACAAGAAATCAGCCCTCAAAAACTTAACCGGCAGAAAATATTTTTTTGAAGAAATCCCTAACCCCCGGGGTCACAATTTCAGCAAAAATCTGACTTATGGCAATTCACTCAAAAATGGTGCCAAAAGCTTGAAAATGCTCTCCTGAAAGGTTTGGCACTCGAAACGGAAGGCTTTTTATCACAGGACAAGAAATCAGCCATCTAAAACTTAACCGGCAGAAAATATTTTTTTGAAAAAATCCCTAACCCCCGGGGTCACAATTTCAGCAAAAATTTGACTTTGGGAAATTCACTCAAAAATGGTGCCAAAACCTTGAAAATACTCCCCTGAAAGGTTTGGCACTCAAAACGGAAGGCTTTTTATCACAGGACAAGAAATCAGCCCTCAAAAACTTAACCGGCAGAAAATATTTTTTTGAAAAAATCCCTAAGCCCCGGGGTCACAATTTCAGCAAAAATCTGACTTTTGGCATTTCACTCAAAAATGGTGCCAAAAGCTTGAAAATGCTCTCCTGAAAGGTTTGGCACTCGAAACGGAAGGCTTTTTATCACAGGACAAGAAATCAGCCCTCAAAAAGTTAACCGACAGAAAATATTTTTTTGAAGAAATCCCTAACCCCCAGGGTCACAATTTCAGCAAAAATCTGACTTTTGGCAATTCACTCAAAAATGGTGCCAAAAGCTTGAAAATGCCCCCCTGAAAGGTTTGACACTCGAAACAGAACCCTTTTTATCACAGGACAAGAAATCAGCCCTCAAAAACTTAACCGGCAGAAAATATTTTTTTGAAGAAATCCCTAACCCCCGGGGTCACAATTTCAGCAAAAACATGACTTTTGGCAATTCACTCAAAAATGGTGCCAAAAGCTTGAAAATGCTCCCCTGAAAGGTTTGGCACTCAAAACGGAAGGCTTTTTATCACAGGACAAGAAATCAGCCCTCAAAAACTTAACCGGCAGAAAATATTTTTTTGAAAAAATCCCTAACCCCCGGGGTCACAATTTCAGCAAAAATCTGACTTTTGGCATTTCACTCAAAAATGGTGCCAAAAGCTTGAAAATGCTCTCCTGAAAGGTTTGGCACTCGAAACGGAATGCTTTTTATCACAGGACAAGAAATCAGCCCTCAAAAAATTATCCGGCAAAAAATATTTTTTTGAAGAAATCCTTAACCCCCGGGGTCACAATTTCAGCAAAAATCTGACTTTTGGCAATTCACTCAAAAATGGTGCCAACTGGTTGCAAATGCTCCCCTGAAAGGTTTGGCACTCGAAACGGAAGGCTTTTTATCACAGGACAAGAAATCAGCCATCTAAAACTTAACCGGCAGAATTTTTTTTTTGAAGAAATCCCTAACCCCCGGGGTCACAATTTCAGCAAAAATCTGACTTTTGGCAATTCACTCAAAAATGGTGCCAAAAGCTTGAAAATGCTCCCCTGAAAGGTTTGGCACTCAAAATGGAAGGCTTTTTATCACAGGACAAGAAATCAGCCCTCAAAAACTTAACCGGCAGAAAATATTTTTTTGAAGAAATCCCTAACCCCCAGGGTCACAATTTCAGCAAAAATCTGACTTTTGGCAATTCACTCAAAAATGGTGCCAAAAGCTTGAAAATGCTCCCCTGAAAGGTTTGGCACTCGAAACGGAAATCTTTTTATCACAGGACAAGAAATCAGCCCTCAAAAACTTAACCGGCAGAAAATATTTTTTTGAAGAAATCCCTAACCCCCGGGGTCACAATTTCAGCAAAAATCTGACTTATGGCAATTCACTCAAAAATGGTGCCAAAAGCTTGAAAATGCTCTCCTGAAAGGTTTGGCACTCGAAACGGAAGGCTTTTTATCACAGGACAAGAAATCAGCCATCTAAAACTTAACCGGCAGAATTTTTTTTTTTGAAGAAATCCCTAACCCCCGGGGTCACAATTTCAGCAAAAATCTGACTTTTGGCAATTCACTCAAAAATGGTGCCAAAAGCTTGAAAATGCTCCCCTGAAAGGTTTGGCACTCAAAACGGAAGGCTTTTTATCACAGGACAAGAAATCAGGCCTGAAAAACTTATCCGGCAGAAAATATTTTTTTGAAGAAATCCCTAACCCCCGGGGTCACAATTTCAGCAAAAATCTGACTTTTGGGAATTCACTCAAAAATGGTGCCAAAAGCTTGAAAATGCTCCCCTGAAAGGTTTGGCACTCGAAACGGAAGGCTTTTTATCACAGGACAAGAAATCAGCCATCTAAAACTTAATGCAGAATTTTTTTTTTTGAAGAAATCCCTAACCCCCGGGATCACAATTTCAGCAAAAATCTGACTTTTGGCAATTCACTCAAAAATGGTGCCAAAAGCTTGAAAATGCTCCCCTGAAAGGTTTGGCACTCAAAACGGAAGGCTTTTTATCACAGGACAAGAAATCAGCCCTCAAAAACTTAACCGGCAGAAAATATTTTTTTGAAAAAATCCCTAAGCCCCGGGGTCACAATTTCAGCAAAAATCTGACTTTTGGCATTTCACTCAAAAATGGTGCCAAAAGCTTGAAAATGCTCCCCTGAAAGGTTTGGCACTCGAAACGGAAGGATTTTTATCACAGGACAAGAAATCAGCCCTCAAAAACTTAACCGGCAGAAAATATTTTTTTGAAAAAATCACTAAGCCCCGGGGTCACAATTTCAGCAAAAATCTGACTTTTGGCATTTCACTCAAAAATGGTGCCAAAAGCTTGAAAATGCTCTCCTGAAAGGTTTGGCACTCGAAACGGAATGCTTTTTATCACAGGACAAGAAATCAGCCCTCAAAAACTTATCCGGCAGAAAATATTTTTTTGAAAAAATCCCTAACCCCCGGGGTCACAATTTCAGCAAAAATCTGACTTTTGGAAATTCACTCAAAAATGGTGCCAAAAGCTTGAAAATACTCCCCTGAAAGGTTTGGCACTCGAAACGGAAGGCTTTTTATCACAGGACAAGAAATCAGCCCTCAAAAACTTAACCGGCAGAAAATATTTTTTTGAAAAAATCACTAAGCCCCGGGGTCACAATTTCAGCAAAAATCTGACTTTTGGCATTTCACTCAAAAATGGTGCCAAAAGCTTGAAAATGCTCTCCTGAAAGGTTTGGCACTCGAAACGTAATGCTTTTTATCACAGGACAAGAAATCAGCCCTCAAAAACTTAACCGGCAGAAAATATTTTTTTGAAAAAATCCCTAACCCCCGGGGTCACAATTTCAGCAAAAATTTGACTTTGGGAAATTCACTCAAAAATGGTGCCAAAAGCTTGAAAATACTCCCCTGAAAGGTTTGGCACTCGAAACGGAAGGCTTTTTATCACAGGACAAGAAATCAGCCCTCAAAAACTTAACCGGCAGAAAATGTTTTTTTGAAAAAATCCCTAAGCCCCGGGGTCACAATTTCAGCAAAAATCTGACTTTTGGCATTTCACTCAAAAATGGTGCCAAAAGCTTGAAAATGCTCTCCTGAAAGGTTTGGCACTCGAAACGGAAGGCTTTTTATCACAGGACAAGAAATCAGCCCTCAAAAAGTTAACCGACAGAAAATATTTTTTTGAAGAAATCCCTAACCCCCAGGGTCACAATTTCAGCAAAAATCTGACTTTTGGCAATTCACTCAAAAATGGTGCCAAAAGCTTGAAAATGCTCCCCTGAAAGGTTTGGCACTCGAAACGGAAGGCTTTTTATCACAGGACAAGAAATCAGCCATCTAAAACTTAATGCAGAATTTTTTTTTTGAAGAAATCCCTAACCCCCGGGATCACAATTTCAGCAAAAATCTGACTTTTGGCAATTCACTCAAAAATGGTGCCAAAAGCTTGAAAATGCTCCCCTGAAAGGTTTGGCACTCAAAACGGAAGGCTTTTTATCACAGGACAAGAAATCAGCCCTCAAAAACTTAACCGGCAGAAAATATTTTTTTGAAAAAATCCCTAAGCCCCGGGGTCACAATTTCAGCAAAAATCTGACTTTTGGCATTTCACTCAAAAATGGTGCCAAAAGCTTGAAAATGCTCCCGTGAAAGGTTTGGCACTCGAAACAGAAGGCTTTTTATCACAGGACAAGAAATCAGCCCTCAAAAACTTAACCGGCAGAAAATATTTTTTTGAAAAATTCCCTAACCCCCAGGGTCACAATTTCAGCAAAAATCTGACTTTTGGGAATTCACTCAAAAATGGTGCCAAAAGCTTGAAAATGCTCCCCTGAAAGGTTTGGCACTCGAAACGGAAGGATTTTTATCACAGGACAAGAAATCAGCCCTCAAAAACTTAACCGGCAGAAAATATTTTTTTGAAAAAATCCCTAAGCCCCGGGGTCACAATTTCAGCAAAAATCTGACTTTTGGCATTTCACTCAAAAATGGTGCCAAAAGCTTGAAAATGCTCTCCTGAAAGGTTTGGCACTCGAAACGGAAGGCTTTTTATCACAGGACAAGAAATCAGCCCTCAAAAAGTTAACCGACAGAAAATATTTTTTTGAAGAAATCCCTAACCCCCAGGGTCACAATTTCAGCAAAAATCTGACTTTTGGCAATTCACTCAAAAATGGTGCCAAAAGCTTGAAAATGCTCCCCTGAAAGGTTTGGCACTCGAAACGGAAGGCTTTTTATCACAGGACAAGAAATCAGCCATCTAAAACTTAATGCAGAATTTTTTTTT
Organism: Podarcis vaucheri; assembly: GCF_965113315.1. Lineage (NCBI taxonomy): Eukaryota > Metazoa > Chordata > Lepidosauria > Squamata > Lacertidae > Podarcis > Podarcis vaucheri. The sequence continues at coordinate 87,671 of NW_028118792.1, forward strand.
TGAAGAAATCCCTAACCCCCGGGATCACAATTTCAGCAAAAATCTGACTTTTGGCAATTCACTCAAAAATGGTGCCAAAAGCTTGAAAATGCTCCCCTGAAAGGTTTGGCACTCAAAACGGAAGGCTTTTTATCACAGGACAAGAAATCAGCCCTCAAAAACTTAACCGGCAGAAAATATTTTTTTGAAAAAATCCCTAAGCCCCGGGGTCACAATTTCAGCAAAAATCTGACTTTTGGCATTTCACTCAAAAATGGTGCCAAAAGCTTGAAAATGCTCCCGTGAAAGGTTTGGCACTCGAAACAGAAGGCTTTTTATCACAGGACAAGAAATCAGCCCTCAAAAACTTAACCGGCAGAAAATATTTTTTTGAAAAATTCCCTAACCCCCAGGGTCACAATTTCAGCAAAAATCTGACTTTTGGGAATTCACTCAAAAATGGTGCCAAAAGCTTGAAAATGCTCCCCTGAAAGGTTTGGCACTCGAAACGGAAGGATTTTTATCACAGGACAAGAAATCAGCCCTCAAAAACTTAACCGGCAGAAAATATTTTTTTGAAAAAATCACTAAGCCCCGGGGTCACAATTTCAGCAAAAATCTGACTTTTGGCATTTCACTCAAAAATGGTGCCAAAAGCTTGAAAATGCTCTCCTGAAAGGTTTGGCACTCGAAACGGAATGCTTTTTATCACAGGACAAGAAATCAGCCCTCAAAAACTTATCCGGCAGAAAATATTTTTTTGAAAAAATCCCTAACCCCCGGGGTCACAATTTCAGCAAAAATCTGACTTTTGGAAATTCACTCAAAAATGGTGCCAAAAGCTTGAAAATACTCCCCTGAAAGGTTTGGCACTCGAAACGGAAGGCTTTTTATCACAGGACAAGAAATCAGCCCTCAAAAACTTAACCGGCAGAAAATATTTTTTTGAAAAAATCACTAAGCCCCGGGGTCACAATTTCAGCAAAAATCTGACTTTTGGCATTTCACTCAAAAATGGTGCCAAAAGCTTGAAAATGCTCTCCTGAAAGGTTTGGCACTCGAAACGTAATGCTTTTTATCACAGGACAAGAAATCAGCCCTCAAAAACTTAACCGGCAGAAAATATTTTTTTGAAAAAATCCCTAACCCCCGGGGTCACAATTTCAGCAAAAATTTGACTTTGGGAAATTCACTCAAAAATGGTGCCAAAAGCTTGAAAATACTCCCCTGAAAGGTTTGGCACTCGAAACGGAAGGCTTTTTATCACAGGACAAGAAATCAGCCCTCTAAAACTTAACCGGCAGAAAATATTTTTTTGAAAAAATCCCTAAGCCCCGGGGTCACAATTTCAGCAAAAATCTGACTTTTGGCATTTCACTCAAAAATGGTGCCAAAAGCTTGAAAATGCTCTCCTGAAAGGTTTGGCACTCGAAACGGAAGGCTTTTTATCACAGGACAAGAAATCAGCCCTCAAAAAGTTAACCGACAGAAAATATTTTTTTGAAGAAATCCCTAACCCCCAGGGTCACAATTTCAGCAAAAATCTGACTTTTGGCAATTCACTCAAAAATGGTGCCAAAAGCTTGAAAATGCCCCCCTGAAAGGTTTGGCACTCGAAACAGAACCCTTTTTATCACAGGACAAGAAATCAGCCCTCAAAAACTTAACCGGCAGAAAATATTTTTTTGAAGAAATCCCTAACCCCCGGGGTCACAATTTCAGCAAAAATCTGACTTTTGGCAATTCACTCAAAAATGGTGCCAAAAGCTTGAAAATGCTCCCCTGAAAGGTTTGGCACTCGAAACGGAAGGCTTTTTATCACAGGACAAGAAATCAGCCCTCAAAAACTTAACCGGCAGAAAATATTTTTTTGAAAAAATCCCTAACCCCCGGGGTCACAATTTCAGCAAAAATCTGACTTTTGTAAATTCACTTAAAAATGGTGCCAAAAGCTTGAAAATACTCCCTGAAAGGTTTGGCACTCGAAACGGAAGGCTTTTTATCACAGGACAAGAAATCAGCCCTCAAAAACTTAACCGGCAGAAAATATTTTTTTGAAAAAATCACTAAGCCCCGGGGTCACAATTTCAGCAAAAATCTGACTTTTGGCATTTCACTCAAAAATGGTGCCAAAAGCTTGAAAATGCTCTCCTGAAAGGTTTGGCACTCGAAACGGAATGCTTTTTATCACAGGACAAGAAATCAGCCCTCAAAAACTTATCCGGCAGAAAATATTTTTTTGAAGAAATCCCTAAGCCCCAGGGTCACAATTTCAGCAAAAATCTGACGTTTGGCAATTCACTCAAAAATGGTGCCAAAAGCTTGAAAATGCTCCCCTGAAAGGTTTGGCACTCGAAACGGAAGGCTTTTTATCACAGGACAAGAAATCAGCCCTCTAAAACTTAACCGGCAGAAAATATTTTTTTGAAAAAATCCCTAACCCCCGGGGTCACAATTTCAGCAAAAATCTGACTTTTGGAAATTCACTCAAAAATGGTGCCAAAAGCTTGAAAATACTCCCCTGAAAGGTTTGACACTCGAAACGGAAGGCTTTTTATCACAGGACAAGAAATCAGCCCTCAAAAACTTAACCGGCAGAAAATATTTTTTTGAAAAAATCCCTAAGCCCCGGGGTCACAATTTCAGCAAAAATCTGACTTTTGGCATTTCACTCAAAAATGGTGCCAAAAGCTTGAAAATGCTCTCCTGAAAGGTTTGGCAATCGAAACGGAAGGCTTTTTATCACAGGACAAGAAATCAGCCCTCTAAAACTTAACCGGCAGAATTTTTTTTTTGAAGAAATCCCTAACCCCCGGGGTCACAATTTCAGCAAAAATCTGACTTTTGGCAATTGACTCAAAAATGGTGCCAAAGGCTTGAAAATGCTCCCTGAAAGGTTTGGCACTCGAAACGGAAGGCTTTTTATCACAGGACAAGAAATCAGCCCTCAAAAAGTTAACCGACAGAAAATATTTTTCTGAAGAAATCCCTAACCCCCGGGGTCACAATTTCAGCAAAAATCTGACTTTTGGCAATTCACTCAAAAATGGTGCCAAAAGCTTGAAAATGCTCTGCTGAAAGGTTTGGCACTCAAAACGGAAGGCTTTTTATCACAGGACAAGAAATCAGGCCTGAAAAACTTATCCGGCAGAAAATATTTTTTGAAAAAATCCCTAAGCCCCGGGGTCACAATTTCAGCAAAAATCTGACTTTTGGCAATTCACTCAAAAATGGTGCCAAAAGCTTGAAAATGCTCCCCTGAAAGGTTTGGCACTCGAAACGGAAGGCTTTTTATCACAGGACAAGAAATCAGCCATCTAAAACTTAATGCAGAATTTTTTTTTGAAGAAATCCCTAACCCCCGGGATCACAATTTCAGCAAAAATCTGACTTTTGGCAATTCACTAAAAAATGGTGCCAAAAGCTTGAAAATGCTCCCCTGAAAGGTTTGGCACTCAAAACGGAAGGCTTTTTATCACAGGACAAGAAATCAGCCCTCAAAAAGTTAACCGACAGAAAATATTTTTTTGAAGAAATCCCTAACCCCCAGGGTCACAATTTCAGCAAAAATCTGACTTTTGGCAATTCACTCAAAAATGGTGCCAAAAGCTTGAAAATGCCCCCCTGAAAGGTTTGGCACTCGAAACAGAACCCTTTTTATCACAGGACAAGAAATCAGCCCTCAAAAACTTAACCGGCAGAAAATATTTTTTTGAAGAAATCCCTAACCCCCGGGGTCACAATTTCAGCAAAAATCTGACTTTTGGCAATTCACTCAAAAATGGTGCCAAAAGCTTGAAAATGCTCCCCTGAAAGGTTTGGCACTCGAAACGGAAGGCTTTTTATCACAGGACAAGAAATCAGCCCTCAAAAACTTAACCGGCAGAAAATATTTTTTTGAAAAAATCCCTAACCCCCGGGGTCACAATTTCAGCAAAAATCTGACTTTTGTAAATTCACTCAAAAATGGTGCCAAAAGCTTGAAAATACTCCCCTGAAAGGTTTGGCACTCGAAACGGAAGGCTTTTTATCACAGGACAAGAAATCAGCCCTCAAAAACTTAACCGGCAGAAAATATTTTTTTGAAAAAATCACTAAGCCCCGGGGTCACAATTTCAGCAAAAATCTGACTTTTGGCATTTCACTCAAAAATGGTGCCAAAAGCTTGAAAATGCTCTCCTGAAAGGTTTGGCACTCGAAACGGAATGCTTTTTATCACAGGACAAGAAATCAGCCCTCAAAAACTTATCCGGCAGAAAATATTTTTTTGAAGAAATCCCTAAGCCCCAGGGTCACAATTTCAGCAAAAATCTGACGTTTGGCAATTCACTCAAAAATGGTGCCAAAAGCTTGAAAATGCTCCCCTGAAAGGTTTGGCACTCGAAACGGAAGGCTTTTTATCACAGGACAAGAAATCAGCCCTCTAAAACTTAACCGGCAGAAAATATTTTTTTGAAAAAATCCCTAACCCCCGGGGTCACAATTTCAGCAAAAATCTGACTTTTGGAAATTCACTCAAAAATGGTGCCAAAAGCTTGAAAATGCTCTCCTGAAAGGTTTGGCAATCGAAACGGAAGGCTTTTTATCACAGGACAAGAAATCAGCCCTCTAAAACTTAACCGGCAGAATTTTTTTTTTGAAGAAATCCCTAACCCCCGGGGTCACAATTTCAGCAAAAATCTGACTTTTGGCAATTGACTCAAAAATGGTGCCAAAGGCTTGAAAATGCTCCCCTGAAAGGTTTGGCACTCGAAACGGAAGGCTTTTTATCACAGGACAAGAAATCAGCCCTCAAAAAGTTAACCGACAGAAAATATTTTTCTGAAGAAATCCCTAACCCCCGGGGTCACAATTTCAGCAAAAATCTGACTTTTGGCAATTCACTCAAAAATGGTGCCAAAAGCTTGAAAATGCTCCCCTGAAAGGTTTGGCACTCAAAACGGAAGGCTTTTTATCACAGGACAAGAAATCAGCCCTCAAAAACTTAACCGGCAGAAAATATTTTTTTGAAAAAAACCCTAAGCCCCGGGGTCACAATTTCAGCAAAAATCTGACTTTTGGCATTTCACTCAAAAATGGTGCCAAAAGCTTGAAAATGCTCCCCTGAAAGGTTTGGCACTCGAAACAGAAGGCTTTTTATCACAGGACAAGAAATCAGCCCTCAAAAAGTTAACCGACTGAAAATATTTTTTTGAAGAAATCCCTAACCCCCGGGGTCACAATTTCAGCAAAAATCTGACTTTTGGAAATTCACTCAAAAATGGTGCCAAAAGCTTGAAAATGCTCCCCTGAAAGGTTTGGCACTCGAAACGGAAGGCTTTTTATCACAGGACAAGAAATCAGCCCTCAAAAACTTAACCGGCAGAAAATATTTTTTCGAAAAAAACACTAAGCCCCGGGGTCACAATTTCAGCAAAAATCTGACTTTTGGCATTTCACTCAAAAATGGTGCCAAAAGCTTGAAAATGCTCTCCTGAAAGGTTTGGCACTCGAAACGGAATGCTTTTTATCACAGGACAAGAAATCAGCCCTCAAAAACTTATCCGGCAGAAAATATTTTTTTGAAAAAATCCCTAAGCCCCGGGGTCACAATTTCAGCAAAAATCTGACTTTTGGCAATTCACTCAAAAATGGTGCCAAAGGCTTGAAAATGCTCCCCTGAAAGGTTTGGCACTCGAAACGGAAGGCTTTTTATCACAGGACAAGAAATCAGCCATCTAAAACTTAACCGACAGAAAATATTTTTCTGAAGAAATCCCTAACCCCCGGGGTCACAATTTCAGCAAAAATCTGACTTTTGGCAATTCACTCAAAAATGGTGCCAAAAGCTTGAAAATGCTCTGCTGAAAGGTTTGGCACTCAAAACGGAAGGCTTTTTATCACAGGACAAGAAATCAGCCCTGAAAAACTTATCCGGCAGAAAATATTTTTTTGAAGAAATCCTTAACCCCCGGGGTCACAATTTCAGCAAAAATCTGACTTTTGGCAATTCACTCAAAAATGGTGCCAACTGGTTGCAAATGCTCCCCTGAAAGGTTTGGCACTCGAAATGGAAGGCTTTTTATCACAGGACAAGAAATCAGCCATCTAAAACTTAACCGGCAGAATTTTTTTTTTGAAGAAATCCCTAACCCCCGGGGTCACAATTTCAGCAAAAATCTGACTTTTGGCAATTCACTCAAAAATGGTGCCAAAAGCTTGAAAATGCTCCCCTGAAAGTTTTGGCACTCAAAATGGAAGGCTTTTTATCTCAGGACAAGAAATCAGCCCTCAAAAACTTAACCGGCAGAAAATATTTTTTTGAAGAAATCCCTAACCCCCAGGGTCACAATTTCAGCAAAAATCTGACTTTTGGCAATTCACTCAAAAATGGTGCCAAAAGCTTGAAAATGCTCCCCTGAAAGGTTTGGCACTCGAAACGGAAATCTTTTTATCACAGGACAAGAAATCAGCCCTCAAAAACTTATCCGGCAGAAAATATTTTTTTAAAGAAATCCTTAACCCCCGGGGTCACAATTTCAGCAAAAATCTGACTTTTGGCAATTCACTCAAAAATGGTGCCAACTGGTTGCAAATGCTCCCCTGAAAGGTTTGGCACTCGAAACGGAAGGCTTTTTATCACAGGACAAGAAATCAGCCATCTAAAACTTAACCGGCAGAATTTTTTTTTTGAAGAAATCCCTAACCCCCGGGGTCACAATTTCAGCAAAAATCTGACTTTTGGCAATTCACTCAAAAATGGTGCCAAAAGCTTGAAAATGCTCCCCTGAAAGGTTTGGCACTCAAAATGGAAGGCTTTTTATCACAGGACAAGAAATCAGCCCTCAAAAACTTAACCGGCAGAAAATATTTTTTTGAAGAAATCCCTAACCCCCAGGGTCACAATTTCAGCAAAAATCTGACTTTTGGCAATTCACTCAAAAATGGTGCCAAAAGCTTGAAAATGCTCCCCTGAAAGGTTTGGCACTCGAAACAGAAATCTTTTTATCACAGGACAAGAAATCAGCCCTCAAAAACTTAACCGGCAGAAAATATTTTTTTGAAGAAATCCCTAACCCCCGGGGTCACAATTTCAGCAAAAATCTGACTTTTGGCAATTCACTCAAAAATGGTGCCAAAAGCTTGAAAATGCTCCCCTGAAAGGTTTGGCACTCAAAACGGAAGGCTTTTTATCACAGGACAAGAAATCAGGCCTGAAAAACTTATCTGGCAGAAAATATTTTTTTGAAGAAATCCCTAACCCCCGGGGTCACAATTTCAGCAAAAATCTGACTTTTGGGAATTCACTCAAAAATGGTGCTAAAAGCTTGAAAATGCTCCCCTGAAAGGTTTGGCACTCGAAACGGAAGGCTTTTTATCACAGGACAAGAAATCAGCCCTCTAAAACTTAACCGGCAGAATTTTTTTTTTGAAGAAATCCCTAAGCCCCGGGGTCACAATTTCAGCAAAAATCTGACTTTTGGAAATTCACTCCAAAATGGTGCCAAAAGTTTGAAAATGCTCCCCTGAAAGGTTTGGCACTCGAAACGGAAGGCTTTTTATCACAGGACAAGAAATCAGCCATCTAAAACTTAACCGGCAGAATTTTTTTTTTGAAGAAATCCCTAACCCCCAGGGTCACAATTTCAGCAAAAATCTGACTTTTGGCAATTCACTCAAAAATGGTGCCAAAAGCTTGAAAATGCTCCCCTGAAAGGTTTGGCACTCGAAACGGAACGCTTTTTATCACAGGACAAGAAATCAGCCCTCTAAAACTTAACCGGCAGAATTTTTTTTTGAAGAAATCCCTAACCCCCGGGGTCACAATTTCAGCAAAAATCTGACTTTTGGCAATTGACTCAAAAATGGTGCCAAAGGCTTGAAAATGCTCCCCTGAAAGGTTTGGCACTCGAAACGGAAGGCTTTTTATCACAGGACAAGAAATCAGCCCTCAAAAAGTTAACCGACAGAAAATATTTTTCTGAAGAAATCCCTAACCCCCGGGGTCACAATTTCAGCAAAAATCTGACTTTTGGCAATTCACTCAAAAATGGTGCCAAAAGCATGAAAATGCTCTGCTGAAAGGTTTGGCACTCAAAACGCAAGGCTTTTTATCACAGGACAAGAAATCAGCCCTGAAAAACTTATCCGGCAGAAAATATTTTTTTGAAAAAATCCCTAAGCCCCGGGGTCACAATTTCAGCAAAAATCTGACTTTTGGAAATTCACTCCAAAATGGTGCCAAAAGCTTGAAAATGCTCTCCTGAAAGGTTTGGCACTCGAAACAGAAGGCTTTTTATCACAGGACAAGAAATCAGCCCTCAAAAACTTAACCGGCAGAAAATATTTTTTTTGAAGAAATCCCTTACCCCCGGGGTCACAATTTCAGCAAAAATCTGACTTTTGGCAATTCACTCAAAAATGGTGCCAAAAGCTTGAAAATACTCCCCTGAATGGTTTGGCACTCGAAACAGAAATCTTTTTATCACAGGACAAGAAATCAGCCCTCAAAAACTTAACCGGCAGAAAATATTTTTTTGAAGAAATCCCTAACCCCCGGGGTCACAATTTCAGCAAAAATCTGACTTTTGGCAATTCACTCAAAAATGGTGCCAAAAGCTTGAAAATGCTCCCCTGAAAGGTTTGGCACTCAAAACGGAAGGCTTTTTATCACAGGACAAGAAATCAGGCCTGAAAAACTTATCTGGCAGAAAATATTTTTTTGAAGAAATCCCTAACCCCCGGGGTCACAATTTCAGCAAAAATCTGACTTTTGGGAATTCACTCAAAAATGGTGCTAAAAGCTTGAAAATGCTCCCCTGAAAGGTTTGGCACTCGAAACGGAAGGCTTTTTATCACAGGACAAGAAATCAGCCCTCTAAAACTTAACCGGCAGAATTTTTTTTTTGAAGAAATCCCTAAGCCCCGGGGTCACAATTTCAGCAAAAATCTGACTTTTGGAAATTCACTCCAAAATGGTGCCAAAAGCTTGAAAATGCTCCCCTGAAAGGTTTGGCACTCGAAACGGAAGGCTTTTTATCACAGGACAAGAAATCAGCCATCTAAAACTTAACCGGCAGAATTTTTTTTTTGAAGAAATCCCTAACCCCCAGGGTCACAATTTCAGCAAAAATCTGACTTTTGGCAATTCACTCAAAAATGGTGCCAAAAGCTTGAAAATGCTCCCCTGAAAGGTTTGGCACTCGAAACGGAACGCTTTTTATCACAGGACAAGAAATCAGCCCTCTAAAACTTAACCGGCAGAATTTTTTTTTTGAAGAAATCCCTAACCCCCGGGGTCACAATTTCAGCAAAAATCTGACTTTTGGCAATTGACTCAAAAATGGTGCCAAAGGCTTGAAAATGCTCCCCTGAAAGGTTTGGCACTCGAAACGGAAGGCTTTTTATCACAGGACAAGAAATCAGCCCTCAAAAAGTTAACCGACAGAAAATATTTTTCTGAAGAAATCCCTAACCCCCGGGGTCACAATTTCAGCAAAAATCTGACTTTTGGCAATTCACTCAAAAATGGTGCCAAAAGCATGAAAATGCTCTGCTGAAAGGTTTGGCACTCAAAACGCAAGGCTTTTTATCACAGGACAAGAAATCAGCCCTGAAAAACTTATCCGGCAGAAAATATTTTTTTGAAAAAATCCCTAAGCCCCGGGGTCACAATTTCAGCAAAAATCTGACTTTTGGAAATTCACTCCAAAATGGTGCCAAAAGCTTGAAAATGCTCTCCTGAAAGGTTTGGCACTCGAAACAGAAGGCTTTTTATCACAGGACAAGAAATCAGCCCTCAAAAACTTAACCGGCAGAAAATATTTTTTTTGAAGAAATCCCTTACCCCCGGGGTCACAATTTCAGCAAAAATCTGACTTTTGGCAATTCACTCAAAAATGGTGCCAAAAGCTTGAAAATACTCCCCTGAATGGTTTGGCACTCGATACGGAAGGCTTTTTATCACAGGACAAGAAATCAGCCCTCAAAAACTTAACCGGCAGAAAATATTTTTTTGAAGAAATCCCTAACCCCCGGGGTCACAATTTCAGCAAAAAACTGACTTTTGGCAATTCACTCAAAAATGGTGCCAAAAGCTTGAAAATGCTCTCCTGAAAGGTTTGGCACTCGAAACGGAAGGCTTTTTATCACAGGACATGAAATCAGCCCTCAAAAACTTAACCGGCAGAAAATATTTTTTTGAAGAAATCCCTAACCCCCGGGGTCACAATTTCAGCAAAAATCTGACTTTTGGCAATTCACTCAAAAATGGTGCCAAAAGCTTGAAAATGCTCTCCTGAAAGGTTTGGCACTCGAAACGGAAGGCTTTTTATCACAGGACAAGAAATCAGCCCTCAAAAACTTAACCGGCAGAAAATATTTTTTTGAAGAAATCCCTAACCCCCGGGGTCACAATTTCAGCAAAAATCTGACTTTTGGCAATTCACTCAAAAATGGTGCCAAAAGCTTGAAAATGCTTCCCTGAAAGGTTTGGCACTCGAAACGGAAGGCTTTTTATCACAGGACAAGAAATCAGCCCTCAAAAACTTAACCGGCAGAAAATATTTTTTTGAAAAAATCCCTAAGCCCCGGGGTCACAATTTCAGCAAAAATCTGACTTTGGGAAATTCACTCAGAAATGGTGCCAAAAGCTTGAAAATGCTCTCCTGAAAGGTTTGGCACTCGAAACGGAAGGCTTTTTATCACAGGACAAGAAATCAGCCCTCAAAAACTTATCCGGCAGAAAATATTTTTTTGAAAAAATCCCTAAGCCCCGGGGTCACAATTTCAGCAAAAATCTGACTTTTGGCAATTGACTCAAAAATGGTGCCAAAGGCTTGAAAATGCTCCCCTGAAAGGTTTGGCACTCGAAACAGAAGGCTTTTATCACAGGACAAGAAATCAGCCCTCAAAAACTTAACCGGCAGAAAATATTTTTTTGAAGAAATCCCTAACCCCCGGGGTCACAATTTCAGCAAAAATCTGACTTTTGGCAATTCACTCAAAAATGGTGCCAAAAGCTTGAAAATGCTCTCCTGAAAGGTTTGGCACTCGAAACGGAAGGCTTTTTATCACAGGACAAGAAATCAGCCCTCAAAAACTTATCCGGCAGAAAATATTTTTTTAAAGAAATCCTTAACCCCCGGGGTCACAATTTCAGCAAAAATCTGACTTTTGGCAATTCACTCAAAAATGGTGCCAACTGGTTGCAAATGCTCCCCTGAAAGGTTTGGCACTCGAAACGGAAGGCTTTTTATCACAGGACAAGAAATCAGCCATCTAAAACTTAACCGGCAGAATTTTTTTTTTGAAGAAATCCCTAACCCCCGGGGTCACAATTTCAGCAAAAATCTGACTTTTGGCAATTCACTCAAAAATGGTGCCAAAAGCTTGAAAATGCTCCCCTGAAAGGTTTGGCACTCAAAATTTAAGGCTTTTTATCACAGGACAAGAAATCAGCCCTCAAAAACTTAACCGGCAGAAAATTTTTTTTGAAGAAATCCCTAACCCCCAGGGTCACAATTTCAGCAAAAATCTGACTTTTGGCAATTCACTCAAAAATGGTGCCAAAAGCTTGAAAATGCTCCCCTGAAAGGTTTGGCACTCGAAACAGAAATCTTTTTATCACAGGACAAGAAATCAGCCCTCAAAAACTTAACCGGCAGAAAATATTTTTTTGAAGAAATCCCTAACCCCCGGGGTCACAATTTCAGCAAAAATCTGACTTTTGGCAATTCACTCAAAAATGGTGCCAAAAGCTTGAAAATGCTCCCCTGAAAGGTTTGGCACTCAAAACGGAAGGCTTTTTATCACAGGACAAGAAATCAGGCCTGAAAAACTTATCTGGCAGAAAATATTTTTTTGAAGAAATCCCTAACCCCCGGGTTCACAATTTCAGCAAAAATCTGACTTTTGGGAATTCACTCAAAAATGGTGCTAAAAGCTTGAAAATGCTCCCCTGAAAGGTTTGGCACTCGAAACGGAAGGCTTTTTATCACAGGACAAGAAATCAGCCCTCTAAAACTTAACCGGCAGAATTTTTTTTTTGAAGAAATCCCTAAGCCCCGGGGTCACAATTTCAGCAAAAATCTGACTTTTGGAAATTCACTCCAAAATGGTGCCAAAAGCTTGAAAATGCTCCCCTGAAAGGTTTGGCACTCGAAACGGAAGGCTTTTTATCACAGGACAAGAAATCAGCCATCTAAAACTTAACCGGCAGAATTTTTTTTTTGAAGAAATCCCTAACCCCCAGGGTCACAATTTCAGCAAAAATCTGACTTTTGGCAATTCACTCAAAAATGGTGCCAAAAGCTTGAAAATGCTCCCCTGAAAGGTTTGGCACTCGAAACGGAACGCTTTTTATCACAGGACAAGAAATCAGCCCTCTAAAACTTAACCGGCAGAATTTTTTTTTTGAAGAAATCCCTAACCCCCGGGGTCACAATTTCAGCAAAAATCTGACTTTTGGCAATTGACTCAAAAATGGTGCCAAAGGCTTGAAAATGCTCCCCTGAAAGGTTTGGCACTCGAAACGGAAGGCTTTTTATCACAGGACAAGAAATCAGCCCTCAAAAAGTTAACCGACAGAAAATATTTTTCTGAAGAAATCCCTAACCCCCGGGGTCACAATTTCAGCAAAAATCTGACTTTTGGCAATTCACTCAAAAATGGTGCCAAAAGCATGAAAATGCTCTGCTGAAAGGTTTGGCACTCAAAACGCAAGGCTTTTTATCACAGGACAAGAAATCAGCCCTGAAAAACTTATCCGGCAGAAAATATTTTTTTGAAAAAATCCCTAAGCCCCGGGGTCACAATTTCAGCAAAAATCTGACTTTTGGAAATTCACTCCAAAATGGTGCCAAAAGCTTGAAAATGCTCTCCTGAAAGGTTTGGCACTCGAAACAGAAGGCTTTTTATCACAGGACAAGAAATCAGCCCTCAAAAACTTAACCGGCAGAAAATATTTTTTTTGAAGAAATCCCTTACCCCCGGGGTCACAATTTCAGCAAAAATCTGACTTTTGGCAATTCACTCAAAAATGGTGCCAAAAGCTTGAAAATACTCCCCTGAATGGTTTGGCACTCGATACGGAAGGCTTTTTATCACAGGACAAGAAATCAGCCCTCAAAAACTTAACCGGCAGAAAATATTTTTTTGAAGAAATCCCTAACCCCCGGGGTCACAATTTCAGCAAAAAACTGACTTTTGGCAATTCACTCAAAAATGGTGCCAAAAGCTTGAAAATGCTCTCCTGAAAGGTTTGGCACTCGAAACGGAAGGCTTTTTATCACAGGACAAGAAATCAGCCCTCAAAAACTTAACCGGCAGAAAATATTTTTTTGAAGAAATCCCTAACCCCCGGGGTCACAATTTCAGCAAAAATCTGACTTTTGGCAATTCACTCAAAAATGGTGCCAAAAGCTTGAAAATGCTCTCCTGAAAGGTTTGGCACTCGAAACGGAAGGCTTTTTATCACAGGACAAGAAATCAGCCCTCAAAAACTTAACCGGCAGAAAATATTTTTTTGAAGAAATCCCTAACCCCCGGGGTCACAATTTCAGCAAAAATCTGACTTTTGGCAATTCACTCAAAAATGGTGCCAAAAGCTTGAAAATGCTTCCCTGAAAGGTTTGGCACTCGAAACGGAAGGCTTTTTATCACAGGACAAGAAATCAGCCCTCAAAAACTTAACCGGCAGAAAATATTTTTTTGAAAAAATCCCTAAGCCCCGGGGTCACAATTTCAGCAAAAATCTGACTTTGGGAAATTCACTCAGAAATGGTGCCAAAAGCTTGAAAATGCTCTCCTGAAAGGTTTGGCACTCGAAACGGAAGGCTTTTTATCACAGGACAAGAAATCAGCCCTCAAAAACTTATCCGGCAGAAAATATTTTTTGAAAAAATCCCTAAGCCCCGGGGTCACAATTTCAGCAAAAATCTGACTTTTGGCAATTGACTCAAAAATGGTGCCAAAGGCTTGAAAATGCTCCCCTGAAAGGTTTGGCACTCGAAACAGAAGGCTTTTATCACAGGACAAGAAATCAGCCCTCAAAAACTTAACCGGCAGAAAATATTTTTTTGAAGAAATCCCTAACCCCCGGGGTCACAATTTCAGCAAAAATCTGACTTTTGGCAATTCACTCAAAAATGGTGCCAAAAGCTTGAAAATGCTCTCCTGAAAGGTTTGGCACTCGAAACGGAAGGCTTTTTATCACAGGACAAGAAATCAGCCCTCAAAAACTTAACCGGCAGAAAATATTTTTTTGAAGAAATCCCTAACCCCCGGGGTCACAATTTCAGCAAAAATCTGACTTTTGGCAATTCACTCAAAAATGGTGCCAAAAGCTTGAAAATGCTTCCCTGAAAGGTTTGGCACTCGAAACGGAAGGCTTTTTATCACAGGACAAGAAATCAGCCCTCAAAAACTTAACCGGCAGAAAATATTTTTTTGAAAAAATCCCTAAGCCCCGGGGTCACAATTTCAGCAAAAATCTGACTTTGGGAAATTCACTCAGAAATGGTGCCAAAAGCTTGAAAATGCTCTCCTGAAAGGTTTGGCACTCGAAACGGAAGGCTTTTTATCACAGGACAAGAAATCAGCCCTCAAGAACTTATCCGGCAGAAAATATTTTTTTGAAAAAATCCCTAAGCCCCGGGGTCACAATTTCAGCAAAAATCTGACTTTTGGCAATTGACTCAAAAATGGTGCCAACGGCTTGAAAATGCTCCCCTGAAAGGTTTGGCACTCGAAACGGAAGGCTTTTTATCACAGGACAAGAAATCAGCCCTCAAAAAGTTAACCGACAGAAAATATTTTTCTGAAGAAATCCCTAACCCCCGGGGTCACAATTTCAGCAAAAATCTGACTTTTGGCAATTCACTCAAAAATGGTGCCAAAAGCTTGAAAATGCTCCCCTGAAAGGTTTGGCACTCGAAACGGAAGGCTTTTTATCACAGGACAAGAAATCAGCCCTCAAAAACTTAACCGGCAGAAAATATTTTTTTGAAAAAATCCCTAACCCCCGGGGTCACAATTTCAGCAAAAATCTGACTTTGGGAAATTCACTCAAAAATGGTGCCAAAAGCTTGAAAATACTCCCCTGAAAGGTTTGGCACTCGAAACGGAATGCTTTTTATCACAGGACAAGAAATCAGCCCTCAAAAACTTAACCGGCAGAAAATATTTTTTTGAAAAAATCCCTAACCCCCGGGGTCACAATTTCAGCAAAAATCTGACTTTTGGCATTTCACTCAGAAATGGTGCCAAAAGCTTGAAAATGCTCTCCTGAAAGGTTTGGCACTCGAAACGGAAGGCTTTTTATCACAGGACAAGAAATCAGCCCTCAAAAACTTATCCGGCAGAAAATATTTTTTTGAAAAAATCCCTAAGCCCCGGGGTCACAATTTCAGCAAAAATCTGACTTTTGGCAATTGACTCAAAAATGGTGCCAAAGGCTTGAAAATGCTCCCCTGAAAGGTTTGGCACTCGAAACGGAAGGCTTTTTATCACAGGACAAGAAATCAGCCCTCAAAAAGTTAACCGACAGAAAATATTTTTCTGAAGAAATCCCTAACCCCCGGGGTCACAATTTCAGCAAATATCTGACGTTTGGCAATTCACTCAAAAATGGTGCCAAAAGCTTGAAAATGCTCTCCTGAAAGGTTTGGCACTCGAAACGGAAGGCTTTTTATCACAGGACAAGAAATCAGCCCTCAAAAACTTAACCGGCAGAAAATATTTTTTTGAAGAAATCCCTAACCGCCAGGGTCACAATTTCAGCAAAAATCTGACTTTTGGCAATTCACTCAAAAATGGTGCCAAAAGCTTGAAAATGCTCCGCTGAAAGGTTTGGCACTCGAAACAGAAGGCTTTTTATCACAGGACAAGAAATCAGCCCTCAAAAACTTAACCGGCAGAAAATATTTTTTTGAAGAAATCCCTAACCCCCGGGGTCACAATTTCAGCAAAAATCTGACTTTTGGCATTTCACTCAAAAATGGTGCCAAAAGCTTGAAAAAGCTCTCCTGAAAGGTTTGGCACTCGAAACGGAAGGCTTTTTATCACAGGACAAGAAATCAGCCCTCAAAAACTTATCCGGCACAAAATATTTTTTTGAAAAAATCCCTAACCCCCGGGGTCACAATTTCAGCAAAAATCTGACTTTTGGCAATTCACTAAAAATGGTGCCAACCGGTTGCAAATGCTCCCCTGAAAGGTTTGGCACTCGAAACAGAAGGTTTTTTATCACAGGACAAGAAATCAGCCCTCAAAAACTTAACCGGCAGAAAATATTTTTTTGAAGAAATCCCTAACCCCCGGGGTCACAATTTCAGCAAAAATCTGACTTTTGGCAATTCACTCAAAAATGGTGCCAAAAGCTTGAAAATGCTCTCCTGAAAGGTTTGGCACTCGAAACGGAAGGCTTTTTATCACAGGACAAGAAATCAGCCCTCAAAAACTTATCCGGCACAAAATATTTTTTTGAAAAAATCCCTAACCCCCGGGGTCACAATTTCGGCAAAAATCTGACTTTTGGCAATTCACTCAAAGATGGTGCCAAAAGCTTGAAAATGCTCCCCTGAAAGGTTTGGCACTCGAAGCAGAAGGCTTTTTATCACAGGACAAGAAATCAGCCCTCAAAAAGTTATCCGGCACAAAATATTTTTTTGAAAAAATCCCTAACCCCCGGGGTCACAATTTCAGCAAAAATCTGACTTTTGGCAATTCACTAAAAATGGTGCCAACCGGTTGCAAATGCTCCCCTGAAAGGTTTGGCACTCGAAGCAGAAGGCTTTTTATCACAGTACAAGAAATCAGCCCTCAAAAACTTAACCGGCAGAAAATATTTTTTTGAAGAAATCCCTAACCCCCGGGGTCACAATTTCAGCAAAAAACTGACTTTTGGCATTTCACTCAAAAATGGTGCCAAAAGCTTGAAAATGCTCCCCTGAAAGGTTTGGCACTCGAAACGGAAGGCTTTTTATCACAGGACAAGAAATCAGCCCTCAAAAACTTAACCGGCAGAAAATATTTTTTTGAAAAAATCCCTAACCCCCGGGGTCACAATTTCAGCAAAAATCTGACTTTTGGAAATTCACTCAAAAATGGTGCCAAAAGCTTGAAAATACTCCCCTGAAAGGTTTGGCACTCGAAACGGAAGGCTTTTTATCACAGGACAAGAAATCAGCCCTCAAAGACTTAACCGGCAGAAAATATTTTTTTGAAAAAATCCCTAAGCCCCGGGGTCACAATTTCAGCAAAAATCTGACTTTTGGCATTTCACTCAAAAATGGTGCCAAAAGCTTGAAAATGCTCTCCTGAAAGGTTTGGCACTCGAAACGGAATGCTTTTTATCACAGGACAAGAAATCAGCCCTCAAAAACTTATCCGGCAGAAAATATTTTTTTGAAAAAATCCCTAAGCCCCGGGGTCACAATTTCAGCAAAAATCTGACTTTTGGCAATTCACTCAAAAATGGTGCCAAAAGCTTGAAAATGCTCCCCTGAAAGGTTTGGCACTCGAAACGGAAGGCTTTTTATCACAGGACAAGAAATCAGCGCTCTAAAACTTAACCGGCAGAAAATATTTTTTTGAAAAAATCCCTAACCCCCGGGGTCACAATTTCAGCAAAAATTGGACTTTGGGAAATTCACTCAAAAATGGTGCCAAAAGCTTGAAAATACTCCCCTGAAAGGTTTGGCACTCGAAACGGAAGGCTTTTTATCACAGGACAAGAAATCAGCCCTCAAAAACTTAACAGGCAGAAAATATTTTTTTGAAAAAATCCCTAAGCCCCGGGGTCACAATTTCAGCAAAAATCTGACTTTTGGCATTTCACTCAAAAATGGTGCCAAAAGCTTGAATATGCTCCCCTGAAAGGTTTGGCACTCGAAACGGAAGGCTTTTTATCACAGGACAAGAAATCAGCCCTCAAAAACTTATCCGGCAGAAAATATTTTTTTGAAAAAATCCCTAAGCCCCGGGGTCACAATTTCAGCAAAAATCTGACTTTTGGCAATTGACTCAAAAATGGTGCCAAAGGCTTGAAAATGCTCCCCTGAAAGGTTTGGCACTCGAAACGGAAGGCTTTTTATCACAGGACAAGAAATCAGCCCTCAAAAAGTTAACCGACAGAAAATATTTTTTTGAAAAAATCCCTAAGCCCCGGGGTCACAATTTCAGCAAAAATCTGACTTTTGGCAATTGACTCAAAAATGGTGCCAAAGGCTTGAAAATGCTCCCCTGAAAGGTTTGGCACTCGAAACGGAAGGCTTTTTATCACAGGACAAGAAATCAGCCCTCTAAAACTTAACCGGCAGAAAATATTTTTTTGAAAAAATCCCTAACCCCCGGGGTCACAATTTCAGCAAAAATTGGACTTTGGGAAATTCACTCAAAAATGGTGCCAAAAGCTTGAAAATACTCCCCTGAAAGGTTTGGCACTCGAAACGGAAGGCTTTTTATCACAGGACAAGAAATCAGCCCTCAAAAACTTAACAGGCAGAAAATATTTTTTTGAAAAAATCCCTAAGCCCCGGGGTCACAATTTCAGCAAAAATCTGACTTTTGGCATTTCACTCAAAAATGGTGCCAAAGGCTTGAAAATGCTCCCCTGAAAGGTTTGGCACTCGAAACGGAATGCTTTTTATCACAGGACAAGAAATCAGCCCTCAAAAACTTATCCGGCAGAAAATATTTTTTTGAAAAAATCCCTAAGCCCCGGGGTCACAATTTCAGCAAAAATCTGACTTTTGGCAATTCACTCAAAAATGGTGCCAAAAGCTTGAAAATGCTCCCCTGAAAGGTTTGGCACTCGAAACGGAAGGCTTTTTATCACAGGACAAGAAATCAGCCCTCTAAAACTTAACCGGCAGAAAATATTTTTTTGAAAAAATCCCTAACCCCCGGGGTCACAATTTCAGCAAAAATTGGATTTTGGGAAATTCACTCAAAAATGGTGCCAAAAGCTTGAAAATACTCCCCTGAAAGGTTTGGCACTCGAAACGGAAGGCTTTTTATCACAGGACAAGAAATCAGCCCTCAAAAACTTAACAGGCAGAAAATATTTTTTTGAAAAAATCCCTAAGCCCCGGGGTCACAATTTCAGCAAAAATCTGACTTTTGGCATTTCACTCAAAAATGGTGCCAAAAGCTTGAATATGCTCCCCTGAAAGGTTTGGCACTCGAAACGGAAGGCTTTTTATCACAGGACAAGAAATCAGCCCTCAAAAACTTATCCGGCAGAAAATATTTTTTTGAAAAAATCCCTAAGCCCCGGGGTCACAATTTCAGCAAAAATCTGACTTTTGGCAATTGACTCAAAAATGGTGCCAAAGGCTTGAAAATGCTCCCCTGAAAGGTTTGGCACTCGAAACGGAAGGCTTTTTATCACAGGACAAGAAATCAGCCCTCAAAAAGTTAACCGACAGAAAATATTTTTTTGAAAAAATCCCTAAGCCCCGGGGTCACAATTTCAGCAAAAATCTGACTTTTGGCAATTGACTCAAAAATGGTGCCAAAGGCTTGAAAATGCTCCCCTGAAAGGTTTGGCACTCGAAACGGAAGGCTTTTTATCACAGGACAAGAAATCAGCCCTCTAAAACTTAACCGGCAGAAAATATTTTTTTGAAAAAATCCCTAACCCCCGGGGTCACAATTTCAGCAAAAATTGGACTTTGGGAAATTCACTCAAAAATGGTGCCAAAAGCTTGAAAATACTCCCCTGAAAGGTTTGGCACTCGAAACGGAAGGCTTTTTATCACAGGACAAGAAATCAGCCCTCAAAAACTTAACAGGCAGAAAATATTTTTTTGAAAAAATCCCTAAGCCCCGGGGTCACAATTTCAGCAAAAATCTGACTTTTGGCATTTCACTCAAAAATGGTGCCAAAAGCTTGAATATGCTCCCCTGAAAGGTTTGGCACTCGAAACGGAAGGCTTTTTATCACAGGACAAGAAATCAGCCCTCAAAAACTTATCCGGCAGAAAATATTTTTTTGAAAAAATCCCTAAGCCCCGGGGTCACAATTTCAGCAAAAATCTGACTTTTGGCAATTGACTCAAAAATGGTGCCAAAGGCTTGAAAATGCTCCCCTGAAAGGTTTGGCACTCGAAACGGAAGGCTTTTTATCACAGGACAAGAAATCAGCCCTCAAAAAGTTAACCGACAGAAAATATTTTTTTGAAAAAATCCCTAAGCCCCGGGGTCACAATTTCAGCAAAAATCTGACTTTTGGCAATTGACTCAAAAATGGTGCCAAAGGCTTGAAAATGCTCCCCTGAAAGGTTTGGCACTCGAAACGGAAGGCTTTTTATCACAGGACAAGAAATCAGCCCTCAAAAAGTTAACCGACAGAAAATATTTTTCTGAAGAAATCCCTAACCCCCGGGGTCACAATTTCAGCAAATATCTGACTTTTGGCAATTCACTCAAAAATGGTGCCAAAAGCTTGAAAATGCTCCCCTGAAAGGTTTGGCACTCGAAACGGAAGGCTTTTTATCACAGGACAAGAAATCAGCCCTCAAAAACTTAACCGGCAGAAAATATTTTTTTGAAGAAATCCCTAACCGCCAGGGTCACAATTTCAGCAAAAATCTGACTTTTGGCAATTCACTCAAAAATGGTGCCAAAAGCTTGCAAATGCTCCGCTGAAAGGTTTGGCACTCGAAACAGAAGGCTTTTTATCACAGGACAAGAAATCAGCCCTCAAAAACTTAACCGGCAGAAAATATTTTTTTGAAGAAATCCCTAACCCCCGGGGTCACAATTTCAGAAAAAATCTGACTTTTGGCAATTCACTCAAAAATGGTGCCAACCGGTTGCAAATGCTCCCCTGAAAGGTTTGGCACTCGAAACAGAAGGCTTTTTTTCACAGGACAAGAAATCAGCCTTCAAAAACTTAGCCGGCAGAAAATATTTTTTTGAAGAAATCCCTAACCCCCGGGGTCACAATTTCAGCAAAAATCTGACTTTTGGCATTTCACTCAAAAATGGTGCCAAAAGCTTGAAAATGCTCTTCTGAAAGGTTTGGCACTCGAAACGGAAGGCTTTTTATCACAGGACAAGAAATCAGCCCTCAAAAACTTATCCGGCACAAAATATTTTTTTGAAAAAATCCCTAACCCCCGGGTTCACAATTTCAGCAAAAATCTGACTTTTGGCAATTCACTAAAAATGGTGCCAACCGGTTGCAAATGCTCCCCTGAAAGGTTTGGCACTCGAAACAGAAGGTTTTTTATCACAGGACAAGAAATCAGCCCTCAAAAACTTAACCGGCAGAAAATATTTTATTGAAGAAATCCCTAACCCCCGGGGTCACAATTTCAGCAAAAATCTGACTTTTGGCAATTCACTAAAAATGGTGCCATCCCGTTGCAAATGCTCCCCTGAAAGGTTTCGCACTCGAAACAGAAGGTTTTTTATCACAGGACAAGAAATCAGCCCTCAAAAACTTATCCGGCAGAAAATATTTTTTTGAAAAAATCCCTAACCCCCGGGGTCACAATTTCAGCAAAAATCTGACTTTTGGCAATTCACTCAAAAATGGTGCCAACCGGTTGCAAATGCTCCCCTGAAAGGTTTGGCACTCGAAACAGAAGGCTTTTTATCACAGGACAAGAAATCAGCCCTCAAAAACTTAGCCGGCAGAAAATATTTTTTTGAAGAAATCCCTAACCCCCGAGGTCACAATTTCAGCAAAAATCTGACTTTTGGCAATTCACTCAAAAATGGTGCCAAAAGCTTGAAAAAGCTCTCCTGAAAGGTTTGGCACTCGAAACGGAAGGCTTTTTATCACAGGACAAGAAATCAGCCCTCAAAAACTTATCCGGCACAAAATATTTTTTTGAAAAAATCCCTAACCCCCGGGGTCACAATTTCAGCAAAAATCTGACTTTTGGCAATTCACTAAAAATGGTGCCAACCGGTTGCAAATGCTCCCCTGAAAGGTTTGGCACTCGAAACAGAAGGTTTTTTATCACAGGACAAGAAATCAGCCCTCAAAAACTTAACCGGCAGAAAATATTTTTTTGAAAAAATCCCTAACCCCCGGGGTCACAATTTCAGCAAAAATCTGACTTTTGGCAATTCACTAAAAATGGTGCCAACCGGTTGCAAATCCTCCCCTGAAAGGTTTGGCACTCGAAACAGAAGGTTTTTTATCACAGGACAAGAAATCAGCCCTCAAAAACTTAACCGGCAAAAAATATTTTTTTGAAAAAATCCCTAACCCCCGGGGTCACAATTTCAGCAAAAATCTGACTTTTGGCAATTCACTCAAAAATGGTGCCAACCGGTTGCAAATGCTCCCCTGAAAGGTTTGGAACTCGAAACAGAAGGCTTTTTATCACAGGACAAGAAATCAGCCCTCAAAAACTTAGCCGGCAGAAAATATTTTTTTGAAGAAATCCCTAACCCCCGGGGTCACAATTTCAGCAAAAATCTGACTTTTGGCAATTCACTCAAAAATGGTGCCAAAAGCTTGAAAATGCTCTCCTGAAAGGTTTGGCACTCGAAACGGAAGGCTTTTTATCACAGGACAAGAAATCAGCCGTCAAAAACTTATCCGGCACAAAATATTTTTTTGAAAAAATCGCTAACCCCCGGGGTCACAATTTCGGCAAAAATCTGACTTTTGGCAATTCACTCAAAGATGGTGCCAAAAGCTTGAAAATGCTCCCCTGAAAGGTTTGGCACTCGAAGCAGAAGGCTTTTTATCACAGGACAAGAAATCAGCCCTCAAAAAGTTATCCGGCACAAAATATTTTTTTGAAAAAATCCCTAACCCCCGGGGTCACAATTTCAGCAAAAATCTGACTTTTGGCAATTCACTAAAAATGGTGCCAACCGGTTGCAAATGCTCCCCTGAAAGGTTTGGCACTCGAAGCAGAAGGCTTTTTATCACAGGACAAGAAATCAGCCCTCAAAAACTTAACCGGCAGAAAATATTTTTTTGAAGAAATCCCTAACCCCCGGGGTCACAATTTCAGCAAAAAACTGACTTTTGGCATTTCACTCAAAAATGGTGCCAAAAGCTTGAAAATGCTCCCCTGAAAGGTTTGGCACTCGAAACGGAAGGCTTTTTATCACAGGACAAGAAATCAGCCCTCAAAAACTTAACCGGCAGAAAATATTTTTTTGAAAAAATCCCTAACCCCCGGGGTCACAATTTCAGCAAAAATCTGACTTTTGTAAATTCACTCAAAAATGGTGCCAAAAGCTTGAAAATACTCCCCTGAAAGGTTTGGAACTCGAAACGGAAGGCTTTTTATCACAGGACAAGAAATCAGCCCTCAAAGACTTAACCGGCAGAAAATATTTTTTTGAAAAAATCCCTAAGCCCCGGGGTCACAATTTCAGCAAAAATCTGACTTTTGGCATTTCACTCAAAAATGGTGCCAAAAGCTTGAAAATGCTCTCCTGAAAGGTTTGGCACTCGAAACGGAATGCTTTTTATCACAGGACAAGAAATCAGCCCTCAAAAACTTATCCGGCAGAAAATATTTTTTTGAAAAAATCCCTAACCCCCGGGGTCACAATTTCAGCAAAAATCTGACTTTTGGCAATTCACTAAAAATGGTGCCAACCGGTTGCAAATGCTCCCCTGAAAGGTTTGGCACTCGAAACAGAAGGTTTTTTATCACAGGACAAGAAATCAGCCCTCAAAAACTTAAGCGGCAGAAAATATTTTTTTGAAAAAATCCCTAACCCCCGGGGTCACAATTTCAGCAAAAATCTGACTTTTGGCATTTCACTCAAAAATGGTGCCAAAAGCTTGAAAATGCTCCCCTGAAAGGTTTGGCACTCGAAACGGAAGGCTTTTTATCACAGGACAAGAAATCAGCCCTCAAAAACTTAACAGGCAGAAAATATTTTTTTGAAAAAATCCCTAAGCCCCGGGGTCACAATTTCAGCAAAAATCTGACTTTTGGCATTTCACTCAAAAATGGTGCCAAAAGCTTGAAAATACTCCCCTGAAAGGTTTGGCACTCGAAACGGAAGGCTTTTTATCACAGGACAAGAAATCAGCCCTCAAAAACTTAACAGGCAGAAAATATTTTTTTGAAAAAATCCCTAAGCCCCGGGGTCACAATTTCAGCAAAAATCTGACTTTTGGCATTTCACTCAAAAATGGTGCCAAAAGCTTGAAAATGCTCTCCTGAAAGGTTTGGCACTCGAAACGGAATGCTTTTTATCACAGGACAAGAAATCAGCCCTCAAAAACCTATCCGGCAGAAAATATTTTTTTGAAGAAATCCCTAACCCCCAGGGTTACAATTTCAGCAAAAATCTGACTTTTGGCAATTCACTCAAAAATGGTGCCAAAAGCTTGAAAATGCCCCCCTGAAAGGTTTGGCACTCGAAACAGAACCCTTTTTATCACAGGACAAGAAATCAGCCCTCAAAAACTTAACCGGCAGAAAATATTTTTTTGAAGAAATCCCTAACCCCCGGGGTCACAATTTCAGCAAAAAATCTGACGTTTGGCAATTCACTCAAAAATGGTGCCAAAAGCTTGAAAATGCTCCCCTGAAAGGTTTGGCACTCGAAACGGAAGGCTTTTTATCACAGGACAAGAAATCAGCCCTCTAAAACTTAACCGGCAGAAAATATTTTTTTGAAAAAATCCCTAAGCCCCGGGGTCACAATTTCAGCAAAAATCTGACTTTTGGCATTTCACTCAAAAATGGTGCCAAAGGCTTGAAAATGCTCTCCTGAAAGGTTTGGCACTCGAAACGGAAGGCTTTTTATCACAGGACAAGAAATCAGCCCTCAAAAAGTTAACCGACAGAAAATATTTTTTTGAAGAAATCCCTAACCCCCAGGGTCACAATTTCAGCAAAAATCTGACTTTTGGCATTTCACTCAAAAATGGTGCCAAAAGCTTGAAAATGCTCCCCTGAAAGGTTTGGCACTCGAAACGGAAGGCTTTTTATCACAGGACAAGAAATCAGCCCTCAAAAACTTAACCGGCAGAAAATATTTTTTTGAAAAAATCCCTAACCCCCGGGGTCACAATTTCAGCAAAAATCTGACTTTTGTAAATTCACTCAAAAATGGTGCCAAAAGCTTGAAAATACTCCCCTGAAAGGTTTGGCACTCGAAACGGAAGGCTTTTTATCACAGGACAAGAAATCAGCCCTCAAAAACTTAACCGGCAGAAAATATTTTTTTGAAAAAATCCCTAACCCCCGGGGTCACAATTTCAGCAAAAATCTGACTTTTGGAAATTCACTCAAAAATGGTGCCAAAAGCTTGAAAATACTCCCCTGAAAGGTTTGACACTCGAAACGGAAGGCTTTTTATCACAGGACAAGAAATCAGCCCTCAAAAACTTAACAGGCAGAAAATATTTTTTTGAAAAAATCCCTAAGCCCCGGGGTCACAATTTCAGCAAAAATCTGACTTTTGGCATTTCACTCAAAAATGGTGCCAAAAGCTTGAAAATGCTCTCCTGAAAGGTTTGGCACTCGAAACGGAAGGCTTTTTATCACAGGACAAGAAATCAGCCCTCTAAAACTTAACCGGCAGAAAATATTTTTTTGAAAAAATCCCTAACCCCCGGGGTCACAATTTCAGCAAAAATTGGACTTTGGGAAATTCACTCAAAAATGGTGCCAAAAGCTTGAAAATACTCCCCTGAAAGGTTTGGCACTCGAAACGGAAGGCTTTTTATCACAGGACAAGAAATCAGCCCTCAAAAACTTAACAGGCAGAAAATATTTTTTTGAAAAAATCCCTAAGCCCCGGGGTCACAATTTCAGCAAAAATCTGACTTTTGGCATTTCACTCAAAAATGGTGCCAAAAGCTTGAAAATGCTCTCCTGAAAGGTTTGGCACTCGAAACGGAAGGCTTTTTATCACAGGACAAGAAATCAGCCCTCAAAAAGTTAACCGACAGAAAATATTTTTTTGAAGAAATCCCTAACCCCCAGGGTTACAATTTCAGCAAAAATCTGACTTTTGGCAATTCACTCAAAAATGGTGCCAAAAGCTTGAAAATGCCCCCCTGAAAGGTTTGGCACTCGAAACAGAACCCTTTTTATCACAGGACAAGAAATCAGCCCTCAAAAACTTAACCGGCAGAAAATATTTTTTTGAAGAAATCCCTAACCCCCGGAGTCACAATTTCAGCAAAAAATCTGACGTTTGGCAATTCACTCAAAAATGGTGCCAAAAGCTTGAAAATGCTCCCCTGAAAGGTTTGGCACTCGAAACGGAAGGCTTTTTATCACAGGACAAGAAATCAGCCCTCTAAAACTTAACCGGCAGAAAATATTTTTTTGAAAAAATCCCTAAGCCCCGGGGTCACAATTTCAGCAAAAATCTGACTTTTGGCATTTCACTCAAAAATGGTGCCAAAGGCTTGAAAATGCTCTCCTGAAAGGTTTGGCACTCGAAACGGAAGGCTTTTTATCACAGGACAAGAAATCAGCCCTCAAAAAGTTAACCGACAGAAAATATTTTTTTGAAGAAATCCCTAACCCCCAGGGTCACAATTTCAGCAAAAATCTGACTTTTGGCAATTCACTCAAAAATGGTGCCAAAAGCTTGAAAATGCCCCCCTGAAAGGTTTGGCACTCGAAACAGAACCCTTTTTATCACAGGACAAGAAATCAGCCCTCAAAAACTTAACCGGCAGAAAATATTTTTTTGAAGAAATCCCTAACCCCCGGGGTCACAATTTCAGCAAAAAATCTGACGTTTGGCAATTCACTCAAAAATGGTGCCGAAAGCTTGAAAATGCTCCCCTGAAAGGTTTGGCACTCGAAACAGAAGGTTTTTTATCACAGGACAAGAAATCAGCCCTCAAAAACTTAACCGGCAGAAAATATTTTTTTGAAAAAATCCCTAACCCCCGGGGTCACAATTTCAGCGAAAATCTGACTTTTGGCATTTCACTCAAAAATGGTGCCAAAGGCTTGAAAATGCTCTCCTGAAAGGTTTGGCACTCGAAACGGAAGGCTTTTTATCACAGGACAAGAAATCAGCCCTCAAAAAGTTAACCGACAGAAAATATTTTTTTGAAGAAATCCCTAACCCCCAGGGTCACAATTTCAGCAAAAATCTGACTTTTGGCATTTCACTCAAAAATGGTGCCAAAAGCTTGAAAATGCTCCCCTGAAAGGTTTGGCACTCGAAACGGAAGGCTTTTTATCACAGGACAAGAAATCAGCCCTCAAAAACTTAACCGGCAGAAAATATTTTTTTGAAAAAATCCCTAACCCCCGGGGTCACAATTTCAGCAAAAATCTGACTTTTGTAAATTCACTCAAAAATGGTGCCAAAAGCTTGAAAATACTCCCCTGAAAGGTTTGGCACTCGAAACGGAAGGCTTTTTATCACAGGACAAGAAATCAGCCCTCAAAAACTTAACCGGCAGAAAATATTTTTTTGAAAAAATCCCTAACCCCCGGGGTCACAATTTCAGCAAAAATCTGACTTTTGGAAATTCACTCAAAAATGGTGCCAAAAGCTTGAAAATACTCCCCTGAAAGGTTTGACACTCGAAACGGAAGGCTTTTTATCACAGGACAAGAAATCAGCCCTCAAAAACTTAACAGGCAGAAAATATTTTTTTGAAAAAATCCCTAAGCCCCGGGGTCACAATTTCAGCAAAAATCTGACTTTTGGCATTTCACTCAAAAATGGTGCCAAAAGCTTGAAAATGCTCTCCTGAAAGGTTTGGCACTCGAAACGGAAGGCTTTTTATCACAGGACAAGAAATCAGCCCTCTAAAACTTAACCGGCAGAAAATATTTTTTTGAAAAAATCCCTAACCCCCGGGGTCACAATTTCAGCAAAAATTGGACTTTGGGAAATTCACTCAAAAATGGTGCCAAAAGCTTGAAAATACTCCCCTGAAAGGTTTGGCACTCGAAACGGAAGGCTTTTTATCACAGGACAAGAAATCAGCCCTCAAAAACTTAACAGGCAGAAAATATTTTTTTGAAAAAATCCCTAAGCCCCGGGGTCACAATTTCAGCAAAAATCTGACTTTTGGCATTTCACTCAAAAATGGTGCCAAAAGCTTGAAAATGCTCTCCTGAAAGGTTTGGCACTCGAAACGGAAGGCTTTTTATCACAGGACAAGAAATCAGCCCTCAAAAAGTTAACCGACAGAAAATATTTTTTTGAAGAAATCCCTAACCCCCAGGGTTACAATTTCAGCAAAAATCTGACTTTTGGCAATTCACTCAAAAATGGTGCCAAAAGCTTGAAAATGCCCCCCTGAAAGGTTTGGCACTCGAAACAGAACCCTTTTTATCACAGGACAAGAAATCAGCCCTCAAAAACTTAACCGGCAGAAAATATTTTTTTGAAGAAATCCCTAACCCCCGGAGTCACAATTTCAGCAAAAAATCTGACGTTTGGCAATTCACTCAAAAATGGTGCCAAAAGCTTCAAAATGCTCCCCTGAAAGGTTTGGCACTCGAAACGGAAGGCTTTTTATCACAGGACAAGAAATCAGCCCTCTAAAACTTAACCGGCAGAAAATATTTTTTTGAAAAAATCCCTAAGCCCCGGGGTCACAATTTCAGCAAAAATCTGACTTTTGGCATTTCACTCAAAAATGGTGCCAAAGGCTTGAAAATGCTCTCCTGAAAGGTTTGGCACTCGAAACGGAAGGCTTTTTATCACAGGACAAGAAATCAGCCCTCAAAAAGTTAACCGACAGAAAATATTTTTTTGAAGAAATCCCTAACCCCCAGGGTCACAATTTCAGCAAAAATCTGACTTTTGGCAATTCACTCAAAAATGGTGCCAAAAGCTTGAAAATGCCCCCCTGAAAGGTTTGGCACTCGAAACAGAACCCTTTTTATCACAGGACAAGAAATCAGCCCTCAAAAACTTAACCGGCAGAAAATATTTTTTTGAAGAAATCCCTAACCCCCGGGGTCACAATTTCAGCAAAAAATCTGACGTTTGGCAATTCACTCAAAAATGGTGCCGAAAGCTTGAAAATGCTCCCCTGAAAGGTTTGGCACTCGAAACAGAAGGTTTTTTATCACAGGACAAGAAATCAGCCCTCAAAAACTTAACCGGCAGAAAATATTTTTTTGAAAAAATCCCTAACCCCCGGGGTCACAATTTCAGCAAAAATCTGACTTTTGGCATTTCACTCAAAAATGGTGCCAAAAGCTTGAAAATGCTCCCCTGAAAGGTTTGGCACTCGAAACGGAAGGCTTTTTATCACAGGACAAGAAATCAGCCCTCAAAAACTTAACCGGCAGAAAATATTTTTTTGAAAAAATCCCTAACCCCCGGGGTCACAATTTCAGCAAAAATCTGACTTTTGTAAATTCACTCAAAAATGGTGCCAAAAGCTTGAAAATACTCCCCTGAAAGGTTTGGCAATCGAAACGGAAGGCTTTTTATCACAGGACAAGAAATCAGCCCTCAAAGACTTAACCGGCAGAAAATATTTTTTTGAAAAAATCCCTAAGCCCCGGGGTCACAATTTCAGCAAAAATCTGACTTTTGGCATTTCACTCAAAAATGGTGCCAAAAGCTTGAAAATGCTCTCCTGAAAGGTTTGGCACTCGAAACGGAATGCTTTTTATCACAGGACAAGAAATCAGCCCTCAAAAACTTATCCGGCACAAAATATTTTTTTGAAAAAATCCCTAAGCCCCGGGGTCACAATTTCAGCAAAAATCTGACTTTTGGCAATTCACTCAAAAATGGTGCCAAAAGCTTGAAAATGCTCCCCTGAAAGGTTTGACACTCGAAACGGAAGGCTTTTTATCACAGGACAAGAAATCAGCCCTCAAAAACTTAACCGGCAGAAAATATTTTTTTGAAAAAATCCCAAAGCCCCGGGGTCACAATTTCAGCAAAAATCTGACTTTTGGCATTTCACTCAAAAATGGTGCCAAAAGCTTGAAAATGCTCTCCTGAAAGGTTTGGCACTCGAAACGGAAGGCTTTTTATCACAGGACAAGAAATCAGCCCTCTAAAACTTAACCGGCAGAATTTTTTTTTTTTGAAGAAATCCCTAACCCCCGGGGTCACAATTTCAGCAAAAATCTGACTTTTGGCAATTGACTCAAAAATGGTGCCAAAGGCTTGAAAATGCTCCCCTGAAAGGTTTGGCACTCGAAACGGAAGGCTTTTTATCACATGACAAGAAATCAGCCCTCAAAAACTTAACAGGCAGAAAATATTTTTTTGAAAAAATCCCTAAGCCCCGGGGTCACAATTTCAGCAAAAATCTGACTTTTGGCATTTCACTCAAAAATGGTGCCAAAAGCTTGAAAACGCTCTCCTGAAAGGTTTGGCACTCGAAACGGAAGGCTTTTTATCACAGGACAAGAAATCAGCCCTCAAAAAGTTAACCGACAGAAAATATTTTTTTGAAGAAATCCCTAACCCCCAGGGTTACAATTTCAGCAAAAATCTGACTTTTGGCAATTCACTCAAAAATGGTGCCAAAAGCTTGAAAATGCCCCCCTGAAAGGTTTGGCACTCGAAACAGAACCCTTTTTATCACAGGACAAGAAATCAGCCCTCAAAAACTTAACCGGCAGAAAATATTTTTTTGAAGAAATCCCTAACCCCCGGAGTCACAATTTCAGCAAAAAATCTGACGTTTGGCAATTCACTCAAAAATGGTGCCAAAAGCTTGAAAATGCTCCCCTGAAAGGTTTGGCACTCGAAACGGAAGGCTTTTTATCACAGGACAAGAAATCAGCCCTCTAAAACTTAACCGGCAGAAAATATTTTTTTGAAAAAATCCCTAAGCCCCGGGGTCACAATTTCAGCAAAAATCTGACTTTTGGCATTTCACTCAAAAATGGTGCCAAAGGCTTGAAAATGCTCTCCTGAAAGGTTTGGCACTCGAAACGGAAGGCTTTTTATCACAGGACAAGAAATCAGCCCTCAAAAAGTTAACCGACAGAAAATATTTTTTTGAAGAAATCCCTAACCCCCAGGGTCACAATTTCAGCAAAAATCTGACTTTTGGCAATTCACTCAAAAATGGTGCCAAAAGCTTGAAAATGCCCCCCTGAAAGGTTTGGCACTCGAAACAGAACCCTTTTTATCACAGGACAAGAAATCAGCCCTCAAAAACTTAACCGGCAGAAAATATTTTTTTGAAGAAATCCCTAACCCCCGGGGTCACAATTTCAGCAAAAAATCTGACGTTTGGCAATTCACTCAAAAATGGTGCCGAAAGCTTGAAAATGCTCCCCTGAAAGGTTTGGCACTCGAAACAGAAGGTTTTTTATCACAGGACAAGAAATCAGCCCTCAAAAACTTAACCGGCAGAAAATATTTTTTTTAAAAAAAATCCCTAACCCCCGGGGTCACAATTTCAGCAAAAATCTGACTTTTGGCATTTCACTCAAAAATGGTGCCAAAAGCTTGAAAATGCTCCCCTGAAAGGTTTGGCACTCGAAACGGAAGGCTTTTTATCACAGGACAAGAAATCAGCCCTCAAAAACTTAACCGGCAGAAAATATTTTTTTGAAAAAATCCCTAACCCCCGGGGTCACAATTTCAGCAAAAATCTGACTTTTGTAAATTCACTCAAAAATGGTGCCAAAAGCTTGAAAATACTCCCCTGAAAGGTTTGGCAATCGAAACGGAAGGCTTTTTATCACAGGACAAGAAATCAGCCCTCAAAGACTTAACCGGCAGAAAATATTTTTTTGAAAAAATCCCAAAGCCCCGGGGTCTCAATTTCAGCAAAAATCTGACTTTTGGCATTTCACTCAAAAATGGTGCCAAAAGCTTGAAAATGCTCTCCTGAAAGTTTTGGCACTCGAAACG
The DNA here is from genome assembly GCF_965113315.1 of Podarcis vaucheri. NCBI lineage: Eukaryota > Metazoa > Chordata > Lepidosauria > Squamata > Lacertidae > Podarcis > Podarcis vaucheri. Next base: position 119,405 of record NW_028118792.1, read on the forward strand.
GAAGGCTTTTTATCACAGGACAAGAAATCAGCCCTCTAAAACTTAACCGGCAGAATTTTTTTTTTTGAAGAAATCCCTAACCCCCGGGGTCACAATTTCAGCAAAAATCTGACTTTTGGCAATTGACTCAAAAATGGTGCCAAAGGCTTGAAAATGCTCCCCTGAAAGGTTTGGCACTCGAAACGGAAGGCTTTTTATCACAGGACAAGAAATCAGCCCTCAAAAACTTAACCGACAGAAAATATTTTTCTGAAGAAATCCCTAACCCCCGGGGTCACAATTTCAGCAAAAATCTGACTTTTGGCAATTCACTCAAAAATGGTGCCAAAAGCTTGAAAATGCTCCCCTGAAAGGTTTGGCACTCGAAACGGAAGGCTTTTTATCACAGGACAAGAAATCAGCCATCTAAAACTTAATGCAGAATTTTTTTTTTGAAGAAATCCCTAACCCCCGGGATCACAATTTCAGCAAAAATCTCACTTTTGGCAATTCACTCAAAAATGGTGCCAAAAGCTTGAAAATGCTCCCCTGAAAGGTTTGGCACTCAAAACGGAAGGCTTTTTATCACAGGACAAGAAATCAGCCCTCAAAAACTTAACCGGCAGAAAATATTTTTTTGAAAAAATCCCTAAGCCCCGGGGTCACAATTTCAGCAAAAATCTGACTTTTGGCATTTCACTCAAAAATGGTGCCAAAAGCTTGAAAATGCTCCCCTGAAAGGTTTGGCACTCGAAACAGAAGGCTTTTTATCACAGGACAAGAAATCAGCCCTCAAAAACTTAACCGGGAGAAAATATTTTTTTGAAGAAATCCCTAACCCCCAGGGTCACAATTTCAGCAAAAATCTGACTTTTGGCAATTCACTCAAAAATGGTGCCAAAAGCTTGAAAATGCCCCCCTGAAAGGTTTGGCACTCGAAACAGAACCCTTTTTATCACAGGACAAGAAATCAGCCTTCAAAAACTTAACCGGCAGAAAATATTTTTTTGAAGAAATTCCTAACCCCCAGGGTCACAATTTCAGCAAAAAATCTGACGTTTGGCAATTCACTCAAAAATGGTGCCGAAAGCTTGAAAATGCTCCCCTGAAAGGTTTGGCACTCGAAACAGAAGGTTTTTTATCACAGGACAAGAAATCAGCCCTCAAAAACTTAACCGGCAGAAAATATTTTTTTTAAAAAAAATCCCTAACCCCCGGGGTCACAATTTCAGCAAAAATCTGACTTTTGGCATTTCACTCAAAAATGGTGCCAAAAGCTTGAAAATGCTCCCCTGAAAGGTTTGGCACTCGAAACGGAAGGCTTTTTATCACAGGACAAGAAATCAGCCCTCAAAAACTTAACCGGCAGAAAATATTTTTTTGAAAAAATCCCTAACCCCCGGGGTCACAATTTCAGCAAAAATCTGACTTTTGTAAATTCACTCAAAAATGGGGCCAAAAGCTTGAAAATACTCCCCTGAAAGGTTTGGCAATCGAAACGGAAGGCTTTTTATCACAGGACAAGAAATCAGCCCTCAAAGACTTAACCGGCAGAAAATATTTTTTTGAAAAAATCCCAAAGCCCCGGGGTCTCAATTTCAGCAAAAATCTGACTTTTGGCAATTGACTCAAAAATGGTGCCAAAGGCTTGAAAATGCTCCCCTGAAAGGTTTGGCACTCGAAACGGAAGGCTTTTTATCACAGGACAAGAAATCAGCCCTCAAAAACTTAACCGACAGAAAATATTTTTCTGAAGAAATCCCTAACCCCCGGGGTCACAATTTCAGCAAAAATCTGACTTTTGGCAATTCACTCAAAAATGGTGCCAAAAGCTTGAAAATGCTCCCCTGAAAGGTTTGGCACTCGAAACGGAAGGCTTTTTATCACAGGACAAGAAATCAGCCATCTAAAACTTAATGCAGAATTTTTTTTTTGAAGAAATCCCTAACCCCCGGGATCACAATTTCAGCAAAAATCTCACTTTTGGCAATTCACTCAAAAATGGTGCCAAAAGCTTGAAAATGCTCCCCTGAAAGGTTTGGCACTCAAAACGGAAGGCTTTTTATCACAGGACAAGAAATCAGCCCTCAAAAACTTAACCGGCAGAAAATATTTTTTTGAAAAAATCCCTAAGCCCCGGGGTCACAATTTCAGCAAAAATCTGACTTTTGGCATTTCACTCAAAAATGGTGCCAAAAGCTTGAAAATGCTCCCCTGAAAGGTTTGGCACTCGAAACAGAAGGCTTTTTATCACAGGACAAGAAATCAGCCCTCAAAAACTTAACCGGGAGAAAATATTTTTTTGAAGAAATCCCTAACCCCCAGGGTCACAATTTCAGCAAAAATCTGACTTTTGGCAATTCACTCAAAAATGGTGCCAAAAGCTTGAAAATGCCCCCCTGAAAGGTTTGGCACTCGAAACAGAACCCTTTTTATCACAGGACAAGAAATCAGCCTTCAAAAACTTAACCGGCAGAAAATATTTTTTTGAAGAAATCCCTAACCCCCAGGGTCACAATTTCAGCAAAAATCTGACTTTTGGCAATTCACTCAAAAATGGTGCCAAAAGCTTGAAAATGCCCCCCTGAAAGGTTTGGCACTCGAAACAGAAGGCTTTTTATCACAGGACAAGAAATCAGCCCTCTAAAACTTAACCGGCAGAAAATATTTTTTTGAAAAAATCCCTAACCCCCGGGGTCACAATTTCAGCACAAATCTGACTTTTGGAAATTCACTCAAAAATGGTGCCAAAAGCTTGAAAATACTCCCCTGAAAGTTTGGCACTCGAAACAGAAGGCTTCTTATCACAGGACAAGAAATCAGCCCTCAAAAACTTAACCGGCAGAAAATATTTTTTTGAAAAAATCCCTAACCCCCGGGGTCACAATTTCAGCAAAAATCTGACTTTTGGCAATTCACTCAAAAATGGTGCCAAAAGCTTGAAAATGCTCTCCTGAAAGGTTTGGCACTCGAAACGGAAGGCTTTTTATCACAGGACAAGAAATCAGCCCTCAAAAACTTAACCGGCAGAAAATATTTTTTATGAAAAAATCCCTAACCCCCGGGGTCACAATTTCAGCAAAAATCTGACTTTTGGCAATTCACTCAAAAATGGTGCCAAAAGCTTGAAAATGCTCTCCTGAAAGGTTTGGCACTCGAAACGGAGCGCTTTTTATCACAGGACAAGAAATCAGCCCTCAAAAACTTAACCGGCAGAAAATATTTTTTTGAAAAAATCCCTAACCCCTGGTTTCACAATTTCAGCAAAAATCTGACTTTTGGCAATTCACTCAAAAATGGTGCCAAAAGCTTGAAAATACTCCCCTGAAAGGTTTGGCACTCGAAAGGGAGCGCTTTTTATCACAGGACAAGAAATCAGCCCTCAAAAACTTAACCGGCAGAAAATATTTTTTTGAAAAAATCCCTAACCCCCGGGGTCACAATTTCAGCAAAAATCTGACTTTTGGCAATTCACTCAAAAATGGTGCCAAAAGCTTGAAAATACTCCCCTGAAAGGTTTGGCACTCGAAACAGAAGGCTTTTTATCACAGGACAAGAAATCAGCCCTCAAAAACTTATCTGGCAGAAAATATTTTTTTGAAAAAATCCCTAACCCCTGGGGTCACAATTTCAGCAAAAATCTGACTTTTGGCAATTCACTCAAAAATGGTGCCAAAAGCTTGAAAATACTCCCCTGAAAGGTTTGGCACTCGAAAGGGAGCGCTTTTTATCACAGGACAAGAAAACAGCCCTCAAAAACTTAACCGGCAGAAAATATTTTTTTGAAAAAATCCCTAACCCCCGGGGTCACAATTTCAGCAAAAATCTGACTTTTGGCAATTCACTCAAAAATGGTGCCAAAAGCTTGGAAATACTCCCCTGAAAGGTTTGGCACTCGAAACGGAAGGCTTTTTATCACAGGACAAGAAATCAGCCATCTAAAACTTAATGCAGAATTTTTTTTTTGAAGAAATCCCTAACCCCCGGGATCACAATTTCAGCAAAAATCTCACTTTTGGCAATTCACTCAAAAATGGTGCCAAAAGCTTGAAAATGCTCCCCTGAAAGGTTTGGCACTCAAAACGGAAGGCTTTTTATCACAGGACAAGAAATCAGCCCTCAAAAACTTAACCGGCAGAAAATATTTTTTTGAAAAAATCCCTAAGCCCCGGGGTCACAATTTCAGCAAAAATCTGACTTTTGGCATTTCACTCAAAAATGGTGCCAAAAGCTTGAAAATGCTCCCCTGAAAGGTTTGGCACTCGAAACAGAAGGCTTTTTATCACAGGACAAGAAATCAGCCCTCAAAAACTTAACCGGGAGAAAATATTTTTTTGAAGAAATCCCTAACCCCCAGGGTCACAATTTCAGCAAAAATCTGACTTTTGGCAATTCACTCAAAAATGGTGCCAAAAGCTTGAAAATGCCCCCCTGAAAGGTTTGGCACTCGAAACAGAACCCTTTTTATCACAGGACAAGAAATCAGCCTTCAAAAACTTAACCGGCAGAAAATATTTTTTTGAAGAAATCCCTAACCCCCAGGGTCACAATTTCAGCAAAAATCTGACTTTTGGCAATTCACTCAAAAATGGTGCCAAAAGCTTGAAAATGCCCCCCTGAAAGGTTTGGCACTCGAAACAGAAGGCTTTTTATCACAGGACAAGAAATCAGCCCTCTAAAACTTAACCGGCAGAAAATATTTTTTTGAAAAAATCCCTAACCCCCGGGGTCACAATTTCAGCACAAATCTGACTTTTGGAAATTCACTCAAAAATGGTGCCAAAAGCTTGAAAATACTCCCCTGAAAGTTTGGCACTCGAAACAGAAGGCTTCTTATCACAGGACAAGAAATCAGCCCTCAAAAACTTAACCGGCAGAAAATATTTTTTTGAAAAAATCCCTAACCCCCGGGGTCACAATTTCAGCAAAAATCTGCCTTTTGGCAATTCACTCAAAAATGGTGCCAAAAGCTTGAAAATGCTCTCCTGAAAGGTTTGGCACTCGAAACGGAAGGCTTTTTATCACAGGACAAGAAATCAGCCCTCAAAAACTTAACCGGCAGAAAATATTTTTTATGAAAAAATCCCTAACCCCCGGGGTCACAATTTCAGCAAAAATCTGACTTTTGGCAATTCACTCAAAAATGGTGCCAAAAGCTTGAAAATGCTCTCCTGAAAGGTTTGGCACTCGAAACGGAGCGCTTTTTATCACAGGACAAGAAATCAGCCCGCAAAAAATTAACCGGCAGAAAATATTTTTTTGAAAAAATCCCTAACCCCTGGTTTCACAATTTCAGCAAAAATCTGACTTTTGGCAATTCACTCAAAAATGGTGCCAAAAGCTTGAAAATACTCCCCTGAAAGGTTTGGCACTCGAAAGGGAGCGCTTTTTATCACAGGACAAGAAATCAGCCCTCAAAAACTTAACCGGCAGAAAATATTTTTTTGAAAAAATCCCTAACCCCCGGGGTCACAATTTCAGCAAAAATCTGACTTTTGGCAATTCACTCAAAAATGGTGCCAAAAGCTTGAAAATACTCCCCTGAAAGGTTTGGCACTCGAAACGGAAGGCTTTTTATCACAGGACAAGAAATCAGCCCTCAAAAACTTATCTGGCAGAAAATATTTTTTTGAAAAAATCCCTAACCCCTGGGGTCACAATTTCAGCAAAAATCTGACTTTTGGCAATTCACTCAAAAATGGTGCCAAAAGCTTGAAAATACTCCCCTGAAAGGTTTGGCACTCGAAAGGGAGCGCTTTTTATCACAGGACAAGAAAACAGCCCTCAAAAACTTAACCGGCAGAAAATATTTTTTTGAAAAAATCCCTAACCCCCGGGGTCACAATTTCAGCAAAAATCTGACTTTTGGCAATTCACTCAAAAATGGTGCCAAAAGCTTGGAAATACTCCCCTGAAAGGTTTGGCACTCGAAACAGAAGGCTTTTTATCACAGGACAAGAAATCAGCCCTCAAAAACTTATCTGGCAGAAAATATTTTTTTGAAAAAATCCCTAACCCCCGGGGTCACAATTTCAGCAAAAATCTGACTTTTGGCAATTCACTCAAAAATGGTGCCAAAAGCTTGAAAATACTCCCCTGAAAGGTTTGGCACTCGAAACAGAAGGCTTTTTATCACAGGACAAGAAATCAGCCCTCAAAAACTTAACCGGCAGAAAATATTTTTTTGAAGAAATCCCTAACCCCCGGGGTCACAATTTCAGCAAAAATCTGACTTTTGGCAATTCACTCAAAAATGGTGCCAAAAGCTAGAAAATACTCCCCTGAAAGGTTTGGCACTCGAAACAGAAGGCTTTTTATCACAGGACAAGAAATCAGCCCTCAAAAACTTAACCGGCCGAAAATATTTTTTTGAAGAAATCCCTAACCCCCGGGGTCACAATTTCAGCAAAAATCTGACTTTTGGCAATTCACTCAAAAATGGTGCCAAAAGCTTGAAAATGCTCTCCTGAAAGGTTTGGCACTCGAAACGGAAGGCTTTTTATCACAGGACAAGAAATCAGCCCTCAAAAACTTAACCGGCAGAAAATATTTTTTTGAAAAAATCCCTAACCCCCGGGGTCACAATTTCAGCAAAAATCTGACTTTTGGCAATTCACTCAAAAATGGTGCCAAAAGCTTGAAAATGCTCTCCTGAAAGGTTTGGCACTCGAAACGGAAGGCTTTTTATCACAGGACAAGAAATCAGCCCTCAAAAACTTAACCGGCAGAAAATATTTTTTTGAAAAAATCCCTAACCCCCGGGGTCACAATTTCAGCAAAAATCTGACTTTTGGCAATTCACTCAAAAATGGTGCCAACCGGTAGCAAATGCTCCCCTGAAAGGTTTGGCACTCGAAACAGAAGGCTTTTTATCACAGGACAAGAAATCAGCCCTCAAAAACTTAACCGGCAGAAAATATTTTTTTGAAAAAATCCCTAAGCCCCGGGGTCACAATTTCAGCAAAAATCTGACTTTTGGCATTTCACTCAAAAATGGTGCCAAAAGCTTGAAAATGCTCTCCTGAAAGGTTTGGCACTCGAAACGGAAGGCTTTTTAGCACAGGACAAGAAATCAGCCCTCAAAAACTTATCCGGCAGAAAATATTTTTTTGAAAAAATCCCTAACCCCCGGGGTCACAATTTCAGCAAAAATCTGACTTTTGGCAATTCAATCAAAAATGGTGCCAAAAGCTTGAAAATGCTCCCCTGAAAGGTTTGGCACGCGAAACAGAAGGCTTTTTATCACAGGACAAGAAATCAGCCCTCAAAAACTTAACCGGCAGAAAATATTTTTTTGAAAAAATCGCTAACCCCCGGGGTCACAATTTCAGCAAAAATCTGACTTTTGGCAATTCACTCAAAAATGGTGCCAACCGGTTGCAAATGCTCCCCTGAAAGGTTTGGCACTCGAAACAGAAGGCTTTTTATCGCAGGACAAGAAATCAGCCCTCAAAAACTTAACCGGCAGAAAATATTTTTTTGAAGAAATCCCTAACCCCCGGGGTCACAATTTCAGCAAAAATCTGACTTTTGGCAATTCACTCAAAAATGGTGCCAAAAGCTTGAAAATGCTCCCCTGAAAGGTTTGGCACTCGAAACAGAAGGCTTTTTTTCTCAGGACAAGAAATCAGCCCTCAAAAACTTATCCGGCAGAAAATATTTTTTTGAAAAAATCCCTAACCCCCGGGGTCACAATTTCAGCAAAAATCTGACTTTTGGCAATTCACTCAAAAATGGTGCCAAAAGCTTGAAAATGCTCCCCTGAAAGGTTTGGCACGTGAAACAGAAGGCTTTTTATCACAGGACAAGAAATCAGCCCTCAAAAACTTAACCGGCAGAAAATATTTTTTTGAAAAAATCGCTAACCCCCGGGGTCACAATTTCAGCAAAAATCTGACTTTTGGCAATTCACTCAAAAATGGTGCCAACCGGTTGCAAATGCTCCCCTGAAAGGTTTGGCACTCGAAACAGAAGGCTTTTTATCGCAGGACAAGAAATCAGCCCTCAAAAACTTAACCGGCAGAAAATATTTTTTTGAAGAAATCCCTAACCCCCGGGGTCACAATTTCAGCAAAAATCTGACTTTTGGCAATTCACTCAAAAATGGTGCCAAAAGCTTGAAAATGCTCCCCTGAAAGGTTTGGCACGTGAAACAGAAGGCTTTTTATCACAGGACAAGAAATCAGCCCTCAAAAACTTAACCGGCAGAAAATATTTTTTTGAAAAAATCGCTAACCCCCGGGGTCACAATTTCAGCAAAAATCTGACTTTTGGCAATTCACTCAAAAATGGTGCCAACCGGTTGCAAATGCTCCCCTGAAAGGTTTGGCACTCGAAACAGAAGGCTTTTTATCGCAGGACAAGAAATCAGCCCTCAAAAACTTAACCGGCAGAAAATATTTTTTTGAAGAAATCCCTAACCCCCGGGGTCACAATTTCAGCAAAAATCTGACTTTTGGCAATTCACTCAAAAATGGTGCCAAAAGCTTGAAAATGCTCCCCTGAAAGGTTTGGCACTCGAAACAGAAGGCTTTTTTTCTCAGGACAAGAAATCAGCCCTCAAAAACTTAACCGGCAGAAAATATTTTTTTGAAAAAATCCCTAAGCCCCGGGGTCACAATTTCAGCAAAAATCTGACTTTTGGCAATTCACTCAAAAATGGTGCCAAAAGCTTGAAAATGCTCTCCTGAAAGGTTTGGCATTCGAAACGGAGCGCTTTTTATCACCGGACAAGAAATCAGCCCTCAAAAACTTAACCGGCAGAAAATATTTTTTTGAAAAAATCCCTAACCCCCGGGGTCACAATTTCAGCAAAAATCTGACTTTTGGCAATTCACTCAAAAATGGTGCCAAAAGCTTGAAAATACTCCCCTGAAAGGTTTGGCACTCGAAACGGAAGGCTTTTTAGCAAAGGAGAAGAAATCAGCCCTCAAAAACTTAACCGGCAGAAAATATTTTTTTGAAAAAATCCCTAACCCCCGGGGTCACAATTTCAGCAAAAATCTGACTTTTGGCAATTCACTCAAAAATGGTGCCAAAAGCTTGAAAATGCTCTCCTGAAAGGTTTGGCACTCGAAACGGAAGGCTTTTTATCACAGGACAAGAAATCAGCCCTCAAAAACTTAACCGGCAGAAAATATTTTTTTGAAAAAATCCCTAACCCCCGGGGTCACAATTTTAGCAAAAATCTGACTTTTGGCAATTCACTCAAAAATGGTGCCAACCGGTTGCAAATGCTCCCCTGAAAGGTTTGGCATTCGAAACAGAAGGCTTTTTATCACAGGACAAGAAATCAGCCCTCAAAAACTTATCCGGCAGAAAATATTTTTTTGAAAAAATCCCTAAGCCCCGGGGTCACAATTTCAGCAAAAATCTGACTTTTGGCATTTCACTCAAAAATGGTGCCAAAAGCTTGAAAATGCTCTCCTGAAAGGTTTGGCACTCGAAACGGAAGGCTTTTTATCACAGGACAAGAAATCAGCCCTCAAAAACTTATCCGGCAGAAAATATTTTTTTGAAGAAATCCCTCACCCCCGGGGTCACAATTTCAGCAAAAATCTGACTTTTGGCAATTCACTCAAAAATGGTGCCAAAAGCTTGAAAATACTCCCCTGAAAGGTTTGGCACTCGAAACAGAAGGCTTTTTATCACAGGACAAGAAATCAGCCCTCAAAAACTTAACCGGCAGAAAATATTTTTTTGAAGAAATCCCTAACCCCCGGGGTCACAATTTCAGCAAAAATCTGACTTTTGGCAATTCACTCAAAAATGGTGCCAAAAGCTTGAAAATGCTCTCCTGAAAGGTTTGGCACTCGAAACGGAAGGCTTTTTATCGCAGGACAAGAAATCAGCCCTCAAAAACTTAACCGGCCGAAAATATTTTTTTGAAGAAATCCCTAACCCCCGGGGTCACAATTTCAGCAAAAATCTGACTTTTGGCAATTCACTCAAAAATGGTGCCAAAAGCTTGAAAATGCTCTCCTGAAAGGTTTGGCACTCGAAACGGAGCGCTTTTTATCACAGGACAAGAAATCAGCCCTCAAAAACTTAACCGGCAGAAAATATTTTTTTGAAAAAATCCCTAACCCCTGGGGTCACAATTTCAGCAAAAATCTGACTTTTGGCAATTCACTCAAAAATGGTGCCAAAAGCTTGAAAATGCTCTCCTGAAAGGTTTGGCACTCGAAACGGAGCGCTTTTTATCACAGGACAAGAAATCAGCCGTGAAAAACTTAACCGGCAGAAAATATTTTTTTGAAAAAATCCCTAACCCCTGGGGTCACAATTTCAGCAAAAATCTGACTTTTGGCAATTCACTCAAAAATGGTGCCAAAAGCTTGAAAATGCTCTCCTGAAAGGTTTGGCACTCGAAACGGAAGGCTTTTTATAACAGGACAAGAAATCAGCCCTCAAAAACTTAACGGGCAGAAAATGTTTTTTTGAAAAAATCCCTAACCCCCGGGGTCACAATTTCAGCAAAAATCTGCCTTTTGGCAATTCACTCAAAAATGGTGCCAAAAGCTTGAAAATACTCCCCTGAAAGTTTTGACACTCGAAACAGAAGGCTTCTTATCACAGGACAAGAAATCAGCCTTCAAAAACTTAACCGGCAGAAAATATTTTTTTGAAAAAATCCCTAACCCCCGGGGTCACAATTTCAGGAAAAATCTGACTTTTGGCAATTCACTCAAAAATGGTGCCAAAAGCTTGAAAATGCTCTCCTGAAAGGTTTGGCACTCGAAACGGAAGGCTTTTTATCACAGGACAAGAAATCAGCCTTCAAAAACTTAACCGGCAGAAAATATTTTTTTGAAAAAATCCCTAACCCCCGGGGTCACAATTTCAGCAAAAATCTGAATTTTGGCATTTCACTCAAAAATGGTGCCAAAAGCTTGAAAATGCTCTCCTGAAAGGTTTGGCACTCGAAACGGAAGGCTTTTTATCGCAGGACAAGAAATCAGCCCTCAAAAACTTAACCGGCCGAAAATATTTTTTTGAAGAAATCCCTAACCCCCGGGGTCACAATTTCAGCAAAAATCTGACTTTTGGCAATTCACTCAAAAATGGTGCCAAAAGCTTGAAAATGCTCTCCTGAAAGGTTTGGCACTCGAAACGGAGCGCTTTTTATCACAGGACAAGAAATCAGCCCTCAAAAACTTAACCGGCAGAAAATATTTTTTTGAAAAAATCCCTAACCCCTGGGGTCACAATTTCAGCAAAAATCTGACTTTTGGCAATTCACTCAAAAATGGTGCCAAAAGCTTGAAAATGCTCTCCTAAAAGGTTTGGCACTCGAAACGGAAGGCTTTTTATAACAGGACAAGAAATCAGACCTCAAAAACTTAACCGGCAGAAAATGTTTTTTTGAAAAAATCCCTAACCCCCGGGGTCACAATTTCAGCAAAAATCTGCCTTTTGGCAATTCACTCAAAAATGGTGCCAAAAGCTTGAAAATACTCCCCTGAAATTTTTGACACTCCAAACAGAAGGCTTCTTATCACAGGACAAGAAATCAGCCTTCAAAAACTTAACCGGCAGAAAATATTTTTTTGAAAAAATCCCTAACCCCCGGGGTCACAATTTCAGGAAAAATCTGACTTTTGGCAATTCACTCAAAAATGGTGCCAAAAGCTTGAAAATGCTCTCCTGAAAGGTTTGGCACTCGAAACGGAAGGCTTTTTATCACAGGACAAGAAATCAGCCTTCAAAAACTTAACCGGCAGAAAATATTTTTTTGAAAATATCCCTAACCCCCGGGGTCACAATTTCAGCAAAAATCTAACTTTTGGCAATTTACTCAAAAATGGTGCCAAAAGCTTGAAAATGCTCTCCTGAAAGGTTTGGCACTCGAAACGGAAGGCTTTTTATCGCAGGACAAGAAATCAGCCCTCAAAAACTTAACCGGCCGAAAATATTTTTTTGAAGAAATCCCTCACCCCCGGGGTCACAATTTCAGCAAAAATCTGCCTTTTGGCAATTCACTCAAAAATGGTGCCAAAAGCTTGAAAATACTCCCCCGAAAGTTTTGACACTCGAAAAAGAAGGCTTTTTATCACAGGACAAGAAATCAGCCTTCAAAAACTTAACCGGCAGAAAATATTTTTTTGAAAAAATCCCTAACCCCCGGGGTCACAATTTCAGCAAAAATCTGAATTTTGGCATTTCACTCAAAAATGGTGCCAAAAGCTTGAAAATGCTCTCCTGAAAGGTTTGGCACTCGAAACGGAAGGCTTTTTATCGCAGGACAAGAAATCAGCCCTCAAAAACTTAACCGGCCGAAAATATTTTTTTGAAGAAATCCCTCACCCCCGGGGTCACAATTTCAGCAAAAATCTGACTTTTGGCAATTCACTCAAAAATGGTGCCAAAAGCTTGAAAGTACTCCCCCGAAAGGTTTGGCACTCGAAACAGAAGGCTTTTTATCACAGGACAAGAAATCAGCCCTCAAAAACTTAACCGGCAGAAAATATTTTTTTGAAGAAATCCCTAACCCCCGGGGTCACAATTTCAGCAAAAATCTGACTTTTGGCAATTCACTCAAAAATGGTGCCAAAAGCTTGAAAATGCTCTCCTGAAAGGTTTGGCACTCGAAACGGAAGGCTTTTTATCGCAGGACAAGAAATCAGCCCTCTAAAACTTAACCGGCCGAAAATATTTTTTTGAAGAAATCCCTAACCCCCGGGGTCACAATTTCAGCAAAAATCTGACTTTTGGCAATTCACTCAAAAATGGTGCCAAAAGCTTGAAAATGCTCTCCTGAAATGTTTGGCACTCGAAACGGAGCGCTTTTTTTCACAGGACAAGAAATCAGCCCTCAAAAAGTTAACCGGCAGAAAATGTTTTTTTGAAAAAATCCCTAACCCCCGGGGTCACAATTTCAGCAAAAATCTGCCTTTTGGCAATTCACTCAAAAATGGTGCCAAAAGCTTGAAAATGCTCTCCTGAAAGGTTTGGCACTCGAAACGGAAGGCTTTTTATGACAGGACAAGAAATCAGCCTTCAAAAACTTAACCGGCAGAAAATATTTTTTTGAAAAAATCCCTAACCCCCGGGGTCACAATTTCAGCAATAATCTGAATTTTGGCATTTCACTCAAAAATGGTGCCAAAAGCTTGAAAATGCTCTCCTGAAAGGTTTGGCACTCGAAACGGAAGGCTTTTTATCGCAGGACAAGAAATCAGCCCTCAAAAACGTAACCGGCCGAAATTTTTTTTTGAAGAAATCCCTCACCCCCGGGGTCACAATTTCAGCAAAAATCTGACTTTTGGCAATTCACTCAAAAATGGTGCCAAAAGCTTGAAAATACTCCCCCGAAAGGTTTGGCACTCGAAACAGAAGGCTTTTTATCACAGGACAAGAAATCAGCCCTCAAAAACTTAACCGGCAGAAAATATTTTTTTGAAGAAATCCCTAACCCCCGGGGTCACAATTTCAGCAAAAATCTGACTTTTGGCAATTCACTCAAAAATGGTGCCAAAAGCTTGAAAATGCTCTCCTGAAAGGTTTGGCACTCGAAACGGAAGGCTTTTTATCGCAGGACAAGAAATCAGCCCTCTAAAACCTAACCGGCCGAAAATATTTTTTTTCAAGAAATCCCTAACCCCCGGGGTCACAATTTCAGCAAAAATCTGACTTTTGGCAATTCACTCAAAAATGGTGCCAAAAGCTTGAAAATGCTCTCCTGAAAGGTTTGGCACTCGAAACGGAGCGCTTTTTATCACAGGACAAGAAATCAGCCCTCAAAAACTTAACCGGCAGAAAATATTTTTTTGAAAAAATCCCTAACCCCTGGGGTCACAATTTCAGCAAAAATCTGACTTTTGGCAATTCACTCAAAAATGGTGCCAAAAGCTTGAAAATGCTCTCCTGAAAGGTTTAGCACTAGAAACGGAAGGCTTTTTATAACAGGACAAGAAATCAGCCCTCAAAAACTTATCCGGCAGAAAATATTTTTTTGAAGAAATCCCTAACCCCCGGGGTCACAATTTCAGCAAAAATCTGACTTTTGGCAATTCACTCAAAAATGGTGCCAAAAGCTTGAAAATGCTCTCCTGAAAGGTTTGGCACTCGAAACGGAAGGCTTTTTATCGCAGGACAAGAAATCAGCCCTCAAAAACTTAACCGGCCGAAAATATTTTTTTGAAGAAATCCCTAACCCCCGGGGTCACAATTTCAGCAAAAATCTGACTTTTGGCAATTCACTCAAAAATGGTGCCAAAAGCTTGAAAATACTCCCCTGAAAGGTTTGGCACTCGAAACAGAAGGCTTTTTATCACAGGACAAGAAATCAGCCCTCAAAAACCTAACCGGCAGAAAATATTTTTTTGAAGAAATCCCTAACCCCCGGGGTCACAATTTCAGCAAAAATCTGACTTTTGGCAATTCACTCAAAAATGGTGCCAAAAGCTTGAAAATGCTCTCCTGAAAGGTTTGGCACTCGAAACGGAAGGCTTTTTATCGCAGGACAAGAAATCAGCCCTCTAAAACCTAACCGGCCGAAAATATTTTTTTTCAAGAAATCCCTAACCCCCGGGGTCACAATTTCAGCAAAAATCTGACTTTTGGCAATTCACTCAAAAATGGTGCCAAAAGCTTGAAAATGCTCTCCTGAAAGGTTTGGCACTCGAAACGGAGCGCTTTTTATCACAGGACAAGAAATCAGCCCTCAAAAACTTAACCGGCAGAAAATATTTTTTTGAAAAAATCCCTAACCCCTGGGGTCACAATTTCAGCAAAAATCTGACTTTTGGCAATTCACTCAAAAATGGTGCCAAAAGCTTGAAAATGCTCTCCTGAAAGGTTTAGCACTAGAAACGGAAGGCTTTTTATAACAGGACAAGAAATCAGCCCTCAAAAACTTATCCGGCAGAAAATATTTTTTTGAAGAAATCCCTAACCCCCGGGGTCACAATTTCAGCAAAAATCTGACTTTTGGCAATTCACTCAAAAATGGTGCCAAAAGCTTGAAAATGCTCTCCTGAAAGGTTTGGCACTCGAAACGGAAGGCTTTTTATCGCAGGACAAGAAATCAGCCCTCAAAAACTTAACCGGCCGAAAATATTTTTTTGAAGAAATCCCTCACCCCCGGGGTCACAATTTCAGCAAAAATCTGACTTTTGGCAATTCACTCAAAAATGGTGCCAAAAGCTTGAAAATACTCCCCTGAAAGGTTTGGCACTCGAAACAGAAGGCTTTTTATCACAGGACAAGAAATCAGCCCTCAAAAACCTAACCGGCAGAAAATATTTTTTTGAAAAAATCCCTAACCCCCGGGGTCACAATTTCAGCAAAAATCTGCCTTTTGGCAATTCACTCAAAAATGGTGCCAAAAGCTTGAAAATACTCCCCTGAAAGTTTTGACACTCGAAACAGAAGGATTCTTATCACAGGACAAGAAATCAGCCTTCAAAAACTTAACCGGCAGAAAATATTTTTTGAAAAAATCCCTAACCCCCGGGGTCACAATTTCAGCAAAAATCTGACTTTTGGCAATTCACTCAAAAATGGTGCCAAAAGCTTGAAAATGCTCTCCTGAAAGGTTTGGCACTCGAAACGGAAGGCTTTTTATCGCAGGACAAGAAATCAGCCCTCAAAAACTTAACCGGCCAAAAATATTTTTTTGAAGAAATCCCTCACCCCCGGGGTCACAATTTCAGCAAAAATCTGACTTTTGGCAATTCACTCAAAAATGGTGCCAAAAGCTTGAAAATACTCCCCTGAAAGGTTTGGCACTCGAAACAGAAGGCTTTTTATCACAGGACAAGAAATCAGCCCTCAAAAACTTAACCGGCCGAAAATATTTTTTTGAAGAAATCCCTAACCCCCGGGGTCACAATTTCAGGAAAAATCTGACTTTTGGCAATTCACTCAAAAATGGTGCCAAAAGCTTGAAAATGCTCTCCTGAAAGGTTTGGCACTCGAAACGGAAGGCTTTTTATCACAGGACAAGAAATCAGCCTTCAAAAACTTAACCGGCAGAAAATATTTTTTTGAAAAAATCCCTAACCCCTGGGGTCACAATTTCAGCAAAAATCTGACTTTTGGCAATTTACTCAAAAATGGTGCCAAAAGCTTGAAAATGCTCTCCTGAAAGTTTTGGCACTCGAAACGGAAGGCTTTTTATCGCAGGACAAGAAATCAGCCCTCAAAAACTTATCCGGCAGAAAATATTTTTTTGAAGAAATCCCTAACCCCCGGGGTCACAATTTCAGCAAAAATCTGACTTTTGGCAATTCACTCAAAAATGGTGCCAAAAGCTTGAAAATGCTCTCCTGAAAGGTTTGGCACTCGAAACGGAAGGCTTTTTATCGCAGGACAAGAAATCAGCCCTCAAAAACTTAACCGGCCGAAAATATTTTTTTGAAGAAATCCCTCACCCCCGGGGTCACAATTTCAGCAAAAATCTGACTTTTGGCAATTCACTCAAAAATGGTGCCAAAAGCTTGAAAATACTCCCCTGAAAGGTTTGGCACTCGAAACAGAAGGCTTTTTATCACAGGACAAGAAATCAGCCCTCAAAAACCTAACCGGCAGAAAATATTTTTTTGAAAAAATCCCTAACCCCCGGGGTCACAATTTCAGCAAAAATCTGCCTTTTGGCAATTCACTCAAAAATGGTGCCAAAAGCTTGAAAATACTCCCCTGAAAGTTTTGACACTCGAAACAGAAGGATTCTTATCACAGGACAAGAAATCAGCCTTCAAAAACTTAACCGGCAGAAAATATTTTTTTGAAAAAATCCCTAACCCCCGGGGTCACAATTTCAGCAAAAATCTGACTTTTGGCATTTCACTCAAAAATGGTGCCAAAAGCTTGAAAATGCTCTCCTGAAAGGTTTGGCACTCGAAACGGAAGGCTTTTATCGCAGGACAAGAAATCAGCCCTCAAAAACTTAACCGGCCAAAAATATTTTTTTGAAGAAATCCCTCACCCCCGGGGTCACAATTTCAGCAAAAATCTGACTTTTGGCAATTCACTCAAAAATGGTGCCAAAAGCTTGAAAATACTCCCCTGAAAGGTTTGGCACTCGAAACAGAAGGCTTTTTATCACAGGACAAGAAATCAGCCCTCAAAAACTTAACCGGCAGAAAATATTTTTTTGAAAAAATCCCTAACCCCCGGGGTCACAATTTCAGCAAAAATCTGACTTTTGGCAATTCACTCAAAAATGGTGCCAAAAGCTTGAAAATGCTCTCCTGAAAGGTTTGGCACTCGAAACGGAAGGCTTTTTATCACAGGACAAGAAATCAGCCCTCAAAAACTTAACCGGCCGAAAATATTTTTTTGAAGAAATCCCTCACCCCCGGGGTCACAATTTCAGCAAAAATCTGACTTTTGGCATTTCACTCAAAAATGGTGCCAAAAGCTTGAAAATGCTCTCCTGAAAGGTTTGGCACTCGAAACGGAAGGCTTTTATCGCAGGACAAGAAATCAGCCCTCAAAAACTTAACCGGCCAAAAATATTTTTTTGAAGAAATCCCTCACCCCCGGGGTCACAATTTCAGCAAAAATCTGACTTTTGGCAATTCACTCAAAAATGGTGCCAAAAGCTTGAAAATACTCCCCTGAAAGGTTTGGCACTCGAAACAGAAGGCTTTTTATCACAGGACAAGAAATCAGCCCTCAAAAACTTAACCGGCAGAAAATATTTTTTTGAAAAAATCCCTAACCCCCGGGGTCACAATTTCAGCAAAAATCAGCCTTTTGGCATTTCACTCAAAAATGGTGCCAAAAGCTTGAAAATGCTCTCCTGAAAGGTTTGGCACTCGAAACGGAAGGCTTTTTATCGCAGGACAAGAAATCAGCCCTCAAAAACTTAACCGGCCGAAAATATTTTTTTGAAGAAATCCCTCACCCCCGGGGTCACAATTTCAGCAAAAATCTGTCTTTTGGCAATTCACTCAAAAATGGTGCCAAAAGCTTGAAAATACTCCCCTGAAAGGTTTGGCACTCGAAACAGAAGGCTTTTTATCACAGGACAAGAAATCAGCCCTCAAAAACTTAACCGGCCGAAAATATTTTTTTGAAGAAATCCCTAACCCCCGGGGTCACAATTTCAGCAAAAATCTGACTTTTGGCAATTCACTCAAAAATGGTGCCAAAAGCTTGAAAATGCTCTCCTGCAAGGTTTGGCACTCAAAACGGAGCGCTTTTTATCACAGGACAAGAAATCAGCCCTCAAAAACTTAACCGGCAGAAAATATTTTTTTGAAAAAATCCCTAACCCCCGGGGTCACAATTTCAGCAAAAATCTGACTTTTGGCAATTCAATCAAAAATGGTGCCAAAAGCTTGAAAATACTCCCCTGAAAGGTTTGGCACTCGAAACAGAAGGCTTTTTATCGCAGGACAAGAAATCAGCCCTCAAAAACTTATCCGGCAGAAAATATTTTTTTGAAAAAATCCCTAACCCCCGGGGTCACAATTTCAGCAAAAATCTGACTTTTGGCAATTCACTCAAAAATGGTGCCAAAAGCTAGAAAATACTCCCCTGAAAGGTTTGGCACTCGAAACAGAAGGCTTTTTATCACAGGACAAGAAATCAGCCCTCAAAAACTTATCCGGCAGAAAATATTTTTTTGAAAAAAAACCTAAGCCCCGGGGTCACAATTTCAGCAAAAATCTGACTTTTGGCAATTCACTCAAAAATGGTGCCAAAAGCTTGAAAATACTCCCCTGAAAGGTTAGGCACTCGAAACGGAAGGCTTTTTATCACAGGACAAGAAATCAGCCCTCAAAAACTTAACCGGCAGAAAATATTTTTTTGAAAAAATCCCTAACCCCCGGGGTCACAATTTCAGCAAAAATCTGACTTTTGGCAATTCACTCAAAAATGGTGCCAAAAGCTAGAAAATACTCCCCTGAAAGGTTTGGCACTCGAAACAGAAGGCTTTTTATCGCAGGACAAGAAATCAGCCCTCAAAAACTTATCCGGCAGAAAATATTTTTTTGAAAAAATCCCTAACCCCCGGGGTCACAATTTCAGCAAAAATCTGACTTTTGGCAATTCACTCAAAAATGGTGCCAAAAGCTAGAAAATACTCCCCTGAAAGGTTTGGCACTCGAAACAGAAGGCTTTTTATCACAGGACAAGAAATCAGCCCTCAAAAACTTATCCGGCAGAAAATATTTTTTTGAAAAAAACCCTAACCCCCGGGGTCACAATTTCAGCAAAAATCTGACTTGTGGCATTTCACTCAAAAATGGTGCCAAAAGCTTGAAGATGCTCTCCTGAAAGGTTTGGCACTCGAAACGGAAGGCTTTTTATCACAGGACAAGAAATCAGCCCTCAAAAACTTATCCGGCAGAAAATATTTTTTTGAAAAAATCCCTAACCCCCGGGGTCACAATTTCAGCAAAAATCTGACTTTTGGCAATTCACTCAAAAATGGTGCCAACCGGTTGCAAATGCTCCCCTGAAAGGTTTGGCACTCGAAACAGAAGGCTTTTTATCACAGGACAAGAAATCAGCCCTCAAAAACTTAACCGGCAGAAAATATTTTTTTGAAAAAATCCCTAACCCCTGGGGTCACAATTTCAGCAAAAATCTGACTTTTGGCAATTCACTCAAAAATGGTGCCAAAAGCTTGAAAATGCTCTCCTGAAAGGTTTGGCACTCGAAATGGAAGGCTTTTTATCACAGGACAAGAAATCAGCCCTCAAAAACTTAACCGGCAGAAAATATTTTTTTGAAGAAATCCCTCACCCCCGGGGTCACAATTTCAGCAAAAATCTGTCTTTTGGCAATTCACTCAAAAATGGTGCCAAAAGCTTGAAAATAATCCCCTGAAAGGTTTGGCACTCGAAACAGAAGGCTTTTTATCACAGGACAAGAAATCAGCCCTCAAAAACTTAACCGGCCGAAAATATTTTTTTGAAGAAATCCCTAACCCCCGGGGTCACAATTTCAGCAAAAATCTGACTTTTGGCAATTCACTCAAAAATGGTGCCAAAAGCTTGAAAATGCTCTCCTGCAAGGTTTGGCACTCAAAACGGAGCGCTTTTTATCACAGGACAAGAAATCAGCCCTCAAAAACTTAACCGGCAGAAAATATTTTTTTGAAAAAATCCCTAACCCCCGGGGTCACAATTTCAGCAAAAATCTGACTTTTGGCAATTCAATCAAAAATGGTGCCAAAAGCTTGAAAATACTCCCCTGAAAGGTTTGGCACTCGAAACAGAAGGCTTTTTATCGCAGGACAAGAAATCAGCCCTCAAAAACTTATCCGGCAGAAAATATTTTTTTGAAAAAATCCCTAACCCCGGGGGTCACAATTTCAGCAAAAATCTGACTTTTGGCAATTCACTCAAAAATGGTGCCAAAAGCTAGAAAATACTCCCCTGAAAGGTTTGGCACTCGAAACAGAAGGCTTTTTATCACAGGACAAGAAATCAGCCCTCAAAAACTTATCCGGCAGAAAATATTTTTTTGAAAAAAACCCTAAGCCCCGGGGTCACAATTTCAGCAAAAATCTGACTTTTGGCAATTCACTCAAAAATGGTGCCAAAAGCTTGAAAATACTCCCCTGAAAGGTTAGGCACTCGAAACGGAAGGCTTTTTATCACAGGACAAGAAATCAGCCCTCAAAAACTTAATCGGCAGAAAATATTTTTTTGAAAAAATCCCTAACCCCCGGGGTCACAATTTCAGCAAAACTCTGACTTTTGGCAATTCACTCAAAAATGGTGCCAAAAGCTTGAAAATGCTCTCCTGAAAGGTTTGGCACTCGAAACGGAAGGCTTTTTATCACAGGACAAGAAATCAGCCCTCAAAAACTTAACCGGCCGAAAATATTTTTTTGAAGAAATCCCTAACCCCCGGGGTCACAATTTCAGCAAAAATCTGACTTTTGGCAATTCACTCAAAAATGGTGCCAACCGGTTGCAAATGCTCCCCTGAAAGGTTTGGCACTCGAAACAGAAGGCTTTTTATCACAGGACAAGAAATCAGCCCTCAAAAACTTATCCGGCAGAAAATATTTTTTTGAAAAAATCCCTAAGCCCCGGGGTCACAATTTCAGCAAATATCTGACTTTTGGCAATTCACTCAAAAATGGTGCCAAAAGCTTGAAAATGCTCTCCTGAAAGGTTTGGCACTCGAAACGGAAGGCTTTTTATCACAGGACAAGAAATCAGCCCTCAAAAACTTAACCGGCCGAAAATATTTTTTTGAAGAAATCCCTAACCCCCGGGGTCACAATTTCAGCAAAAATCTTACCTTTGGCAATTCACTCAAAAATGGTGCCAACCGGTTGCAAATGCTCCCCTGAAAGGTTTGGCACTCGAAACAGAAGGCTTTTTATCACAGGACAAGAAATCAGCCCTCAAAAACTTATCCGGCAGAAAATATTTTTTTGAAAAAATCCCTAAGCCCCGGGGTCACAATTTCAGCAAAAATCTGACTTGTGGCATTTCACTCAAAAATGGTGCCAAAAGCTTGAAGATGCTGTCCTGAAAGGTTTGGCACTCGAAACGGAAGGCTTTTTATCACAGGACAAGAAATCAGCCCTCAAAAACTTATCCGGCAGAAAATATTTTTTTGAAAAAATCCCTAACCCCCGGGGTCACAATTTCAGCAAAAATCTGACTTTTGGCAATTCACTCAAAAATGGTGCCAACCGGTTGCAAATGCTCCCCTGAAAGGTTTGGCACTCGAAACAGAAGGCTTTTTATCACAGGACAAGAAATCAGCCCTCAAAAACTTAACCGGCAGAAAATATTTTTTTGAAAAAATCCCTAACCCCTGGGGTCACAATTTCAGCAAAAATCTGACTTTTGGCAATTCACTCAAAAATGGTGCCAAAAGCTTGAAAATGCTCTCCTGAAAGGTTTGGCACTCGAAATGGAAGGCTTTTTATCACAGGACAAGAAATCAGCCTTCAAAAACTTAACCGGCAGAAAATATTTTTTTGAAAAAATCCCTAACCCCCGGGGTCACAATTTCAGCAAAAATCTGACTTTTGGCAATTCACTCAAAAATGGTGCCAAAGGCTTGAAAATGCTCCCCTGAAAGGTTTGGCACTCGAAACAGAAGGCTTTTTATCACAGGACAAGAAATCAGCCCTCAAAAAGTTAACCGACAGAAAATATTTTTTTGAAGAAATCCCTAACCCCCGGGGTCACAATTTCAGCAAAAATCTGACTTTTGGCATTTCATTCAAAAATGGTGCCAAAAGCTTGAAAATGCTCTCCTGAAAGGTTTGGCACTCGAAACGGAAGGCTTTTTATCACAGGACAAGAAATCAGCCCTCAAAAACTTATCCGGCAGAAAATATTTTTTTGAAAAAATCCCTAACCCCCGGGGTCACAATTTCAGCAAAAATCTGACTTTTGGCAATTCACTCAAAAATGGTGCCAACCGGATGCAAATGCTCCCCTGAAAGGTTTGGCACTCGAAACAGAAGGCTTTTTATCACAGGACAAGAAATCAGCCCTCAAAAACTTATCCGGCAGAAAATATTTTTTTGAAGAAATCCCTCACCCCCGGGGTCACAATTTCAGCAAAAATCTGACTTTTGGCATTTCACTCAAAAATGGTGCCAAAAGCTTGAAAATGCTCTCCTGAAAGGTTTGGCACTCGAAACGGAAGGCTTTTTATCACAGGACAAGAAATCAGCCCTCAAAAACTTAACCGGCCGAAAATATTTTTTTGAAGAAATCCCTAACCCCCGGGGTCACAATTTCAGCAAAAATCTGACTTTTGGCATTTCATTCAAAAATGGTGCCAAAAGCTTGAAAATGCTCTCCTGAAAGGTTTGGCACTCGAAACGGAAGGCTTTTTATCACAGGACAAGAAATCAGCCCTCAAAAACTTATCCGGCAGAAAATATTTTTTTGAAAAAATCCCTAACCCCCGGGGTCACAATTTCAGCAAAAATCTGACTTTTGGCAATTCACTCAAAAATGGTGCCAAAAGCTTGAAAATGCTCTCCTGAAAGGTTTGGCACTCGAAACGGAGCGCTTTTTATCACAGGACAAGAAATCAGCCCTCAAAAACGTAACCGGCAGACAATATTTTTTTGAAAAAATCCCTAACCCCCGGGGTCACAATTTCAGCAAAAATCTAACTTTTGGCAATTCACTCAAAAATGGTGCCAAAAGCTTGAAAATGCTCCCCTGAAAGGTTTGGCACTCGAAACAGAGGCTTTTTATCACAGGACAAGAAATCAGCCTTCAAAAACTTAACCGGCAGAAAATATTTTTTTGAAAAAATCCCTAACCCCCGGGGTCACAATTTCAGCAAAAATCTGACTTTTGGCAATTCACTCAAAAATGGTGCCAAAGGCTTGAAAATGCTCCCCTGAAAGGTTTGGCACTCGAAACAGAAGGCTTTTTATCACAGGACAAGAAATCAGCCCTCAAAAAGTTAACCGACAGAAAATATTTTTTTGAAGAAATCCCTAACCCCCGGGGTCACAATTTCAGCAAAAATCTGACTTTTGGCATTTCATTCAAAAATGGTGCCAAAAGCTTGAAAATGCTCTCCTGAAAGGTTTGGCACTCGAAACGGAAGGCTTTTTATCACAGGACAAGAAATCAGCCCTCAAAAACTTATCCGGCAGAAAATATTTTTTTGAAAAAATCCCTAACCCCCGGGGTCACAATTTCAGCAAAAATCTGACTTTTGGCAATTCACTCAAAAATGGTGCCAACCGGATGCAAATGCTCCCCTGAAAGGTTTGGCACTCGAAACAGAAGGCTTTTTATCACAGGACAAGAAATCAGCCCTCAAAAACTTATCCGGCAGAAAATATTTTTTTGAAGAAATCCCTCACCCCCGGGGTCACAATTTCAGCAAAAATCTGACTTTTGGCATTTCACTCAAAAATGGTGCCAAAAGCTTGAAAATGCTCTCCTGAAAGGTTTGGCACTCGAAACGGAAGGCTTTTTATCACAGGACAAGAAATCAGCCCTCAAAAACTTAACCGGCCGAAAATATTTTTTTGAAGAAATCCCTAACCCCCGGGGTCACAATTTCAGCAGAAATCTGACTTTTGGCATTTCATTCAAAAATGGTGCCAAAAGCTTGAAAATGCTCTCCTGAAAGGTTTGGCACTCGAAACGGAAGGCTTTTTATCACAGGACAAGAAATCAGCCCTCAAAAACTTATCCGGCAGAAAATATTTTTTTGAAAAAATCCCTAACCCCCGGGGTCACAATTTCAGCAAAAATCTGACTTTTGGCAATTCACTCAAAAATGGTGCCAAAAGCTTGAAAATGCTCTCCTGAAAGGTTTGGCACTCGAAACGGAGCGCTTTTTATCACAGGACAAGAAATCAGCCCTCAAAAACTTATCCGGCAGAAAATATTTTTTTGAAAAAATCCCTAACCCCCGGGGTCACAATTTCAGCAAAAATCTAACTTTTGGCAATTCACTCAAAAATGGTGCCAAAAGCTTGAAAATGCTCCCCTGAAAGGTTTGGCACTCGAAACAGAGGCTTTTTATCACAGGACAAGAAATCAGCCTTCAAAAACTTAACCGGCAGAAAATATTTTTTTGAAAAAATCCCTAACCCCCGGGGTCACAATTTCAGCAAAAATCTGACTTTTGGCAATTCACTCAAAAATGGTGCCAAAGGCTTGAAAATGCTCCCCTGAAAGGTTTGGCACTCGAAACAGAAGGCTTTTTATCACAGGACAAGAAATCAGCCCTCAAAAAGTTAACCGACAGAAAATATTTTTTTGAAGAAATCCCTAACCCCCGGGGTCACAATTTCAGCAAAAATCTGACTTTTGGCATTTCATTCAAAAATGGTGCCAAAAGCTTGAAAATGCTCTCCTGAAAGGTTTGGCACTCGAAACGGAAGGCTTTTTATCACAGGACAAGAAATCAGCCCTCAAAAACTTATCCGGCAGAAAATATTTTTTTGAAAAAATCCCTAACCCCCGGGGTCACAATTTCAGCAAAAATCTGACTTTTGGCAATTCACTCAAAAATGGTGCCAACCGGATGCAAATGCTCCCCTGAAAGGTTTGGCACTCAAAACAGAAGGCTTTTTATCACAGGACAAGAAATCAGCCCTCAAAAACTTATCCGGCAGAAAATATTTTTTTGAAGAAATCCCTCACCCCCGGGGTCACAATTTCAGCAAAAATCTGACTTTTGGCATTTCACTCAAAAATGGTGCCAAAAGCTTGAAAATGCTCTCCTGAAAGGTTTGGCACTCGAAACGGAAGGCTTTTTATCACAGGACAAGAAATCAGCCCTCAAAAACTTAACCGGCCGAAAATATTTTTTTGAAGAAATCCCTAACCCCCGGGGTCACAATTTCAGCAAAAATCTGACTTTTGGCATTTCATTCAAAAATGGTGCCAAAAGCTTGAAAATGCTCTCCTGAAAGGTTTGGCACTCGAAACGGAAGGCTTTTTATCACAGGACAAGAAATCAGCCCTCAAAAACTTATCCGGCAGAAAATATTTTTTTGAAAAAATCCCTAACCCCCGGGGTCACAATTTCAGCAAAAATCTGACTTTTGGCAATTCACTCAAAAATGGTGCCAAAAGCTTGAAAATGCTCTCCTGAAAGGTTTGGCACTCGAAACGGAGCGCTTTTTATCACAGGACAAGAAATCAGCCCTCAAAAACGTAACCGGCAGAAAATATTTTTTTGAAAAAATCCCTAACCCCCGGGGTCACAATTTCAGCAAAAATCTAACTTTTGGCAATTCACTCAAAAATGGTGCCAAAAGCTTGAAAATGCTCCCCTGAAAGGTTTGGCACTCGAAACAGAAGGCTTTTTATCACAGGACAAGAAATCAGCCCTCAAAAACTTAACCGGCAGAAAATATTTTTTTGAAAAATTCCCTAACCCCCGGGGTCACAATTTCGGGAAAAATCTGACTTTTGGCAATTCATTCAAAAATGGTGCCAACCGGTTGCAAATGCTCCCCTGAAAGGTTTGGCACTCGAAACAGAAGGCTTTTTATCGCAGGACAAGAAATCAGCCCTCAAAAACTTAACCGGCCGAAAATATTTTTTTGAAGAAATCACTCACCCCCCGGGGTCACAATTTCAGCAAAAATCTGACTTTTGGCAATTCACTCAAAAATGGTGCCAAAAGCTTGAAAATACTTCCCTGAAAGGTTTGGCACTCGAAACGGAAGGCTTTTTATCACAGGACAAGAAATCAGCCCTCAAAAACTTAACCGGCAGAAAATATTTTTTTGAAAAAATCCCTAACCACCGGGGTTACAATTTCAGCAAAAATCTGACTTTTGTCAATTCACTCAAAAATGGTGCCCAAAGCTTGAAAATGCTCTCCTGAAAGGTTTGGCACTCGAAACGGAAGGCTTTTTATGACAGGACAAGAAATCAGCCCTCAAAAACTTATCCGGCAGAAAATATTTTTTTGAAAAAATCCCTAACCCCCGGGGTCACAATTTCAGCAAAAATCTGACTTTTGGCAATTCACTCAAAAATGGTGCCAACCGGATGCAAATGCTCCCCTGAAAGGTTTGGCACTCGAAACAGAAGGCTTTTTATCACAGGACAAGAAATCAGCCCTCAAAAACTTATCCGGCAGAAAATATTTTTTTGAAGAAATCCCTCACCCCCGGGGTCACAATTTCAGCAAAAATCTGACTTTTGGCATTTCACTCAAAAATGGTGCCAAAAGCTTGAAAATGCTCTCCTGAAAGGTTTGGCACTCGAAACGGAAGGCTTTTTATCACAGGACAAGAAATCAGCCCTCAAAAACTTAACCGGCCGAAAATATTTTTTTGAAGAAATCCCTAACCCCCGGGGTCACAATTTCAGCAAAAATCTGACTTTTGGCATTTCATTCAAAAATGGTGCCAAAAGCTTGAAAATGCTCTCCTGAAAGGTTTGGCACTCGAAACGGAAGGCTTTTTATCACAGGACAAGAAATCAGCCCTCAAAAACTTATCCGGCAGAAAATATTTTTTTGAAAAAATCCCTAACCCCCGGGGTCACAATTTCAGCAAAAATCTGACTTTTGGCAATTCACTCAAAAATGGTGCCAAAAGCTTGAAAATGCTCTCCTGAAAGGTTTGGCACTCGAAACGGAGCGCTTTTTATCACAGGACAAGAAATCAGCCCTCAAAAACGTAACCGGCAGAAAATATTTTTTTGAAAAAATCCCTAACCCCCGGGGTCACAATTTCAGCAAAAATCTAACTTTTGGCAATTCACTCAAAAATGGTGCCAAAAGCTTGAAAATGCTCCCCTGAAAGGTTTGGCACTCGAAACAGAAGGCTTTTTATCACAGGACAAGAAATCAGCCCTCAAAAACTTAACCGGCAGAAAATATTTTTTTGAAAAATTCCCTAAGCCCCGGGGTCACAATTTCGGGAAAAATCTGACTTTTGGCAATTCATTCAAAAATGGTGCCAACCGGTTGCAAATGCTCCCCTGAAAGGTTTGGCACTCGAAACAGAAGGCTTTTTATCGCAGGACAAGAAATCAGCCCTCAAAAACTTAACCGGCCGAAAATATTTTTTTGAAGAAATCCCTCACCCCCCGGGGTCACAATTTTAGCAAAAATCTGACTTTTGGCAATTCACTCAAAAATGGTGCCAAAAGCTTGAAAATACTTCCCTGAAAGGTTTGGCACTCGAAACGGAAGGCTTTTTATCACAGGACAAGAAATCAGCCCTCAAAAACTTAACCGGCAGAAAATATTTTTTTGAAAAAATTCCTAACCCCCGGGGTTACAATTTCAGCAAAAATCTGACTTTTGTCAATTCACTCAAAAATGGTGCCCAAAGCTTGAAAATGCTGTCCTGAAAGGTTTGGCACTAGAAACGGAAGGCTTTTTATCACAGGACAAGAAATCAGCCTTCAAAAACTTAACCGGCAGAAAATATTTTTTTGAAAAAATCCCTAACCCCCGGGGTCACAATTTCAGCAAAAATCTGACTTTTGGCAATTCACTCAAAAATGGTGCCAACCGGTTGCAAATGCTCCCCTGAAAGGTTTGGCACTCGAAACAGAAGGCTTTTTATCACAGGACAAGAAATCAGCCCTCAAAAACTTATCCGGCAGAAAATATTTTTTTGAAGAAATCCCTCACCCCCCGGGGTCACAATTTCAGCAAAAATCTGACTTTTGGCAATTCACTCAAAAATGGTGCCAAAAGCTTGAAAATGGTCTCCTGAAAGGTTTGGCACTCGAAACGGAGCGCTTTTTATCACAGGACAAGAAATCAGCCCTCAAAAACGTAACCGGCAGAAAATATTTTTTTGAAAAAATCCCTAACCCCCGGGGTCACAATTTCAGCAAAAATCTGACTTTTGGCAATTCACTCAAAAATGGTGACAAAAGCTTGAAAATGCTCCCCTGAAAGGTTTGGCACTCGAAACAGAAGGCTTTTTATCACAGGACAAGAAATCAGCCCTCAAAAACTTAACCGGCAGAAAATATTTTTTTGAAAAATTCCCTAAGCCCCGGGGTCACAATTTCGGCAAAAATCTGACTTTTGGCAATTCACTCAAAAATGGTGCCCAAAGC